>NC_026000.2:94443605-94482541 GCF_000442705.2 Elaeis guineensis
GAAACTGAGGTAACTAACAGAACCCTTTTGCAGGGAATTAAGACAAGGCTTGAAAGAGCGAAAGGAACCTGGGCAGACGAGCTTTATCACGTGCTATGGGCGTATCGGACTACCCAGAGGTTACCTACAGGGGAGACTCCCTTTGCTTTAGCCTTTGGTATGGAAGCCGTCATCCCGATCGAGCTTAAACTCCCGTCGGCACGAGTCGTGGCATTCGACGAACCCCAAAACGCACAAAGTCTCAGAGCCAACCTCGACTTGCTGGAAGAGAGGTGGGAGATTGCTCAGGTTCGAATGGCAGCCTACAGACAGAAAGTTGCCCGATATTACAATGCCCGAGTCAAGAACAAGGCATTTAAAGCAGGAGATCTAGTGCTCCGACGAGCTGCTGTCTCGCAACCACAGGGCCAGGGGAAACTTGCCCCAAACTGGGAGGGACCTTACGAGGTCAAGGAGGTAGTCCGGCCTAGAACTTATTATCTTAAGGAGCTCGGAGGAGCCGACCTCCCGCGACCGTGGAGCTTAGAAAACTTACGGATGTACTACCAGTAGTTCCGTCTTAATCAAAAAATGCATGCCCATATGTCTTGAGACAATTCAAGCAAACTATATCAAAAACAAGAGGGCAACCTCATAAAGTCGAAGGCCCGGTTCTTTTAGACCGGATGGGGGGAGAGGCCTTGCAACGCCCTAATGTGCCCCCACAGCCCTGTTAGGGACAGGAGGAGAACCTCGCCCTAACTTGAGCAAAGTCGAAGGCCCGGTTCTTTTAGATCGGATGGGGGGAGAGGCCTTGCAATGCCCTAATGTGCCCCCACAGCCCTGTTAGGGACAGGAGGAGAACCTCACCCTAACTTGAGCAAAGTCGAAGGCCCGGTTCTTTTAGACCGGATGGGGGGAGAGGCCTTGCAACACCTTAATGTGCCCCCACAGCCCTGTTAGGGACAGGAGGAGAACCTCGCCCTAACTTGAGCAAAGTCGAAGGCCCGGTTCTTTCAGATCGGATGGGGGGAGAGGCCTTGCAACGTCCTAATGTGCCCCCGCAGCCCTGTTAGGGACAGGAGGAAAACCTCGCCCTAACTTGAGCAAAGTCAAAGGCCCGGTTCTTTTAGACCGGATGGGGGGAGAGGCCTTGCAACGCCCTAATGTGCCCCCACAGCCATGTCAGGAACAGGAGGAGAACCTCGTCCTGACATGAGCAAAGTCGAAGGCCCGGTTCTTTTAGACCGGAGGGGGGAGAGGCCTTACAGCGCCCAAAAGCGCCCCCGCAAGCCAGGCTGGTAATGCGAGGAGAACCTCACACCGGCTCGAGCAAAATGAAAGGTCCGGACTCCTACGGGAGCCGGGTTCCAACAACAAAGAAGACTTCACCCAGACTCCTACAGGAGCCGGGTTCCAACAACAAAGAAGACTTCACCCGGACTCCTACGAAAGCCGGGTTCCAACGACAAAAGAGATTTCACCCGGACTCCTACGGGGGCCGGGTTCCGTCCGCGACGCCAAGGAAGACTTTACCCGGACTCCTACAGGAGCCGGGCTCCATCGCCAACATCAGCTACGGGACAACCCCGCTCGGACTTCTACGGAAGTCGGACTTTGCCTATGACTTTGATTGCAGGAAAACTTTGCCCTGACTCCTACGAGAGCCGGGCTGCTCCAACTTCAGGAGGGCTTCTCCATTCGGACTACCAAGGGAGCCGAACTTAGCCCTGACTTCAGCGAAAAAAAAAAAAAAAAATCCAAGCAAAAAAGGAAAGCAAATAGTGCCCGAAGGCAACGGAAGCTCGAATCCCCGAATTCAAGCCCTAGGAGGAATCTCGGGCCCGAAGGGCCCCAAGCAAACCTGCAACTATCAACGGAATGACAATTGGGTATCTTCGAACGGCATAAAAGCCGCAAAGGAGCTCGGCAAACGACAACCCCACATGAACAGAAGAGTTCGTCAATGACCTCGGGACGACGTGAAAAAGAAAAGAAGTAGAGAAGGAAGAAAGAAGAAAGGAAAATGAAGAAGTTCGACAGACAACTATTTAATACGAGATGCAGACGAGGTAACAAAATCTCTTTTTCATTTAACAGGAGTATACGTTACAGGACCCGATGGGTCAGAGAAAAAAAAAAAGAAAAAGAAGATACACGTCATCGCAAGCCTCGCAAGCACGGTTCGGGCAGGATGAACCGGAGGCCGCTCCGAGCTACGAACTCCTCTCTCCATCTCTATCCTTCTCAGTCACGTTCTCCAGCACGTGTAACAGTTCTCGCCCCATCTCGCATCATTCTGTCTCCGAAATCCCAACCCTAGCTGGAAAAGGGTGGGGTAGATCTCCGGAGGCGGTAAGGGCAACGGCGGCAGTAGCGAAGATCTGTTTCAAGAAGAATCGGAGTCACCTCGGAAGCGATAGCGACGCCAGAGATGTGCCTCATCTTCGAATGCCCCACGACAGTCGCCACCCAAAATGCTCCGGCAAGGTCGGCATGCGCTACTTCCACCGTCCCCGCAACAAGTTCCACTGCCCCACCGTCGACGCCGACCGCCTCCGGCCCCTCGGCCCCGACGGCGTCAAGGATTCCGTCATGGCTTATGACGGCAGCTCTGCCCTCTTGACCGGTATCACCCCGCCTTGCTACTCCAAAATTCACGGGCAGAATAACTTCACCGACAGCCCCCGTTACTAAACCCCTGTTGTTGAAGGAATTCTTCCCCGAGCCCCCTTTAAAACGATGGAGATTCTCACTGGCAGCCATTCTCCTCCTCGCCTTCCTCCAAGCCCTAAACATCCCCTCAAGAACGGCTTCCGGGGTAGAGGACATGGCGTAGGGACCCTCAGAGAAGAATTGGGGGGCTGAAGGAGGCAAGGACTGGTGCGAGGGAAGCAAGACTCTCAGACGAAAGAAAAGTGCCAGGATGAAGTCATGAAAGGACTGAGGGGTTTAAATAGCCGACGGATCCTAGCGCAGTTATGGCGGCGAGTATTCCTGGGCCAGCTGGTGTGTGCCACGTGTCACGCTTATCCCCTTCATTGCTATCGAGGGTTGACCGCTCGCAAATTCCCGTGGCACGGCGCTTGGGATCGCGTTTCAACGGGGGTTCCGAAAAGACTCTTCAGGTCACCTTCACTGAAAAGCGGGCTCTGACATACACACATTAAACGCCAAAATATCTAGAGGCGGCAGTGCACAGGATTCAAAGGGACAGTTTTGGCTGTACCTCTCTCTCTCTGTACTTCTTTCGTTTGAAATTCAAACTCGGAAGTAGGGGGACTGGTGTTGGGTATAAAATACCCACAGCCGAAACCCCCAGCAGAATCGACGACGGAACGGCACAGCTCCGCCCGACTCCTACGGGAGCCGGGCTCCGCCTCCGACATCAGCTGAAGAACGGCTCCGCCTGGACTCCTACGGGAGCCGGGCTCCACCTCGGTACCAATTGCTGATAGGCTCCGTCCGGACTCCTACGGGAGCCGGACTTCATCTTTAACTTTGATTGCAGAGGACTCCGCCCGGACTCCTACGGGAGCCGGGTTCCGCCCGCAACTTCAGCTCCGAGAGGGCTCCGCCCAGACTCCTACGGGAGTCGGGCTCCGCCTCCGACATCAACCGCAGAACAGCTCCGCCCGGACTCCTACGGGAGCCGGGCTCCACCTCCGACATCAACCGCAGAACAGCTCCGCCCGGACTCCTACGGGAGCCGGGCTCCACCTCCGACATCAGCTGAAGAACGGCTCCACCCGGACTCCTACGGGAGCCGGGCTCCACCTCGGTATCAACTGCGGGTAAGCTCCATCCGGACTCCTACGGGAGCCGGACTCCACCCACGACCCCAACCGAAAGGAGGACCCCTCCCGGACTTCTACAAAGGCCAGACTCCGACCGCTGCCGAGCCTCGATCAACAGATCCACATCCCCTGGCAGATCACAATAACAACCATGTTTCTGTTCCACTTCCTGTAGCGGATTCCGCGCGGCTCCATCACCCCCTGCGGCGGACCCATTACTCTCTGACAGGCTGTGTCAACGGCCATGATTCTGCTCCGCCCCCTGCGGCAGGTGCTGCACGATTCCACCACTCTCTGACAGCTAGCGGCAACGGACGCCGCTCCACTACCTGCAACTGGTCCTACGTAGCAGGCAGTAGCAATAGCCACGTGTCTACTCCACTATCCTTCGCAATCAATTCCCCTGACCACGGGCGGCCCACTACCAGACGGTTACAGGTGTCGCCATCAATCCGTTGCCCCCTCCGCCTATAAAAGGGGGGACTCAGATACGTTATTCTCTAAGCTCATTTCTTATCTCAAAACTCTGCTAAATTCTCCGTTCGAGCACTCCATTCTTGTTGAGGCAGAGAACTGACTTGAGCGTCGGAGGGTCTTGCCGGAGCAACCCCACCTCCGATTTAGACTTCCCTTGCAGGTCCCGGCGGCGACCGCGGCTTCCCCGACTCCAGCTTCTCCGGCGCAAGCAGATTTTTGCTCCAACAATATGTTTGATCACATCTAAGAAAGTTCAGTACATGAATAGGATTCCTTATACCTCAGCCATAAGGAGCGTCATGTATACCATGCTATATACTCGACCTGATATTGCCCTTGCTGTGAGTGTCACGAGCAAGTAACTAATCAAATCAAAGCGAGGAGCACTGGATAACTGTAAAAAATATTCTTAAGTACTTAAGAAGAACTAAAGATTTATTCTTGATCTTTGGGAGAGGTTCTGAGTTGCGAGCCAGGGGTTATATTGATTCAGACTTCATGTCTGATCTTAATGATAGAAAATCTATATCAGGATATATGTTCATATACAATGATGACGTAGTCAGCTAGAAGAGTTCCAAGCAACCCATCATAGTAGATTCGACTACAGAGGCTGAATTTGTCGCTACTTCGGATGCTACAAAAGAAGGCTTCTGGTTTAAAAAATTTGTTGCAAAATTTAAGGTTATGACATCAGATGCCATACCACTTTACTGCAATAACAATGAAGCCATAGCACTTGCTTAGGAGCCAAGGTCTCATCAAAAATCAAAGTACATCGAAATGTGGTATCATATCATATGCGACTATCTCAAAAAAAAATATATCGAGATGTGAAAAGTAGACTCCATGGATAACGTAGCAAACCCACTGATAAAGTAATTGAGCTAGCTAAAAATGAAAGTCCACCTTGAGAGGATGGGACTTAGATTAGTGGCCAATTGACTTTAATCCAAATGAGAGATTGTTAGATATATGTCCTAAAAGCCAATATAGCTGACACATTAAGATAAAGCTAGGATACAATTTTATACTTAACATATTGATTTGATCAATAAAAAGATAAATTTATTTTTCATTCAAGTGTGATATATCCTTGAATCATCCATGAAATTTATATTTCGATATATATTCTCAAAGTGTTGAGAATGAGAGACATGTATTTAATTTCTAAATACTCTCGATCATAGTATCATCATGAGAACGATGATCGATCTGGATAGATCGATGCACAGATCACTTTCTTCAGGGTAGAGGAGTCTCTGATCTATAGTGTAGAGATATGGAGCGACGAGTGTCAATAGTTGTTAGAGAACAACTAGTACTGAGCATGATCATATAAGAGATCACTTGGATTTCTACTCAATTGTTAGTGATTGTCTCGATGCTGTAGTTATATGAATGATCTTTTGATCTATGATGGTATGACTACTTGCAATGAGACTGCTGAAGTTTGACTGATACATAAATATGGTCTCAATGAGCTCTTGTAGTGGATGTTAATAATAATTGATCCACTGTAGGAGTAGGGTGCACATCAAGATGGAATCAATTAACCTGATAGAAAGGAGTAGTCCTATGGGATTTGAGAGTCTAAGTCCGAGAATCTATGGCCACAGCAGTGTGTTAGATGAAAAAGAGTTTTCATAAGGATCATCATTAGATTTGAGCTAATCAAATCTATCATATGACTGATGATGAGGTTTAACGATTTATCCATGACCTACCATCTAGTCGGGACTCACAATAGAGGGACTGAATCATACGTGAACTACATCTTGAGATTTTTTTTGGTTCTATTGGGTTGCCACTACATACTGCTAGGTGTCACTGGTAGATTGTGAGAGCTCACTAGGATTGCTCAGGATCGACAATCCTTGATGAGTTAGAGTGAAATTGTTTCGACCCATTGAAAAGAATTTCAATAGTACTATGATAGAGATCATTGTATATCTCACTACCAGATAGAATTAAACTTATGGGATCACACAACAAAGGG
Source organism: Elaeis guineensis (assembly GCF_000442705.2). Classification (NCBI taxonomy): domain Eukaryota; kingdom Viridiplantae; phylum Streptophyta; class Magnoliopsida; order Arecales; family Arecaceae; genus Elaeis; species Elaeis guineensis. The sequence continues at coordinate 94,449,858 of NC_026000.2, forward strand.
ATTAGACTTGGAATAAGCAATTGGGCTTATAAAATCTTAATTGGATTTAGAAAAATCCTATTTGATTCAGGGTAACCTTACAACATATGGTTGGATCCAATTTTTTCTTTACATTTGAATTTCTTATTTGATAAGAGTAATTTAAATTTAATTATCTACTAATAATCTAAATGAATTAGTTTCATTGGACTCTAATTATTGGGTGTCTAAGGTTTTGGATTAAATAAATTAAGAGTTCAAGTTCTTAATTAATTTTTTTGATAGTTTTCATTGGCACCACTTGATTTGATTAAGTTGGACGTGTCCACCCATTAGAGAGCGTATGGGACCAACATGCGGCATTCCATGGGTGTCATGTTGGGTGTGTTTTTATGGATGCAAAGGCTCCATTAGTTGTCACCTAAAGGATATCCTAAAGAGAGTCAAATAACTAATGAAATAAAGATTCCTAATACAAGTAGGAATTGTATTAAGTGGTTGTTTGGTTTTGAATAGGATTCAAACCTTATGCCTATTTAAAGGGGCCTTCCTTAAGGTCTCTATGAACTTCAACCAGCAGCCCCACGCCTCCCTTGAAGAGCCCACACCCCCTCTTTCTCTACTCCCTTTCTTCTCGCTTGGAGATCCAACGCCCATACCTTGGGCATCCTCCATCCTCAACACCCAAAGGTGTTTGGGCATCCCCTATTGCTTGCTAGTTTTTAATCCCTGGTTGCTCTATAATCTAGGAAAAAAAGTAGGAGAAGAAGAGAAGAAGAAAATTAAAGAAATGAGCAAAGAGTTGATCGTGATCCAGATTTCGTTCAGATTCATAGGCTGATTTTTCTTAGAGAAAAAAATCAATATAAAAGAGAACTATTCCAGGCTGATCTTGAGTGGATATCCATAGAGGCTAGGCACTTGTATAGCTAAAAGAGAGCTTATTCTCTTCTAGATTCAGATTTGAAGAAAGAAATTAAGAAACAGATATATGATTCAATCACATATTCAATTTCAGCATATGTTCAATTTTAGCATATGAAGTAGATCCTAGTGGTTTATGTTTTATGCATGTATGATATAGATTAAAAGGTATTTTAATCTTTTAGTCCACTGTGATGTTTAGAAAAAAAAATTTTGAAACATACATGCATGCTTCAATATAAAATTTCAACAGGTGAGATTTAGGAGTACATCATCACTGAACGTGATCAATTGTGGAGCACTCAGCTGTCAAGGGTAGCTCACGAAGGATATGGGTATAAGTATCCCTTCGATCTGAGATCACCATGGTAACTTATAAGTAACTTATTATACTTTGATGTCAGACTAACTGAGTTTCTAATTCAGTAATGAAAGGTTTCTGGGTGCAGTCAAGTGCTTGTCAAGTTGGTGCATGAGTCAAAATGGGATTGACCCCTCCGAATTAGTAAGAGTTAATGTATCAATGTATTTCAATTTAGCAAAATCTGAGTCTGGATAATCCATATGATAGATTTGAAAGATTGAAATATAATGTAGATGACTTATCTAAGATTGACAACTAAATCCTAGGTCATCCTCAAGCATTAGGATCAAAGAGGTGAATTATACGATAACCATACGTCAATAGGTTCTTGAATGTTGCTTCACCATCATTCGACCTATCCGGACATCAGATCATCATTGCTAGATGGTTACATCGATTGATTTAAAAATTTATTTTTATACTATCAATTTAGGTTCGAACCTATGGGGTCACATTCAAAAAAAGTTTCTGACTGATCATGTGGCTGATCAACAATTGAAAATTATTCAAGATCTTAATCATCAATTCGATTGATGATTAACCTTATTCAAAAGTTATAATAAATTTATTCACTAAATATTAATAAATTAATAGAAAATTAATTAATAATTATATTACTAATTAGTTCAATTTGATTGAGTAAAGAAGATTTGATAAAATCTAATTGAATTAGATTCAATTAGGTTTGATCCAATTAGGTTATGAGATGATCTAATCGCTAAGGAAGAATTGTCTCTAATTTGATCAGGACTTTGGTTCAAATAATTTTTAATTTGATTAAAATTTGATTAAAAATTTATGAGTCTAATTATATTAAGTTTTATCTATTTATTTGGACTAAACCAGATGTGATTTGATTTGGATTTAAATAAGGAAATCAAGAGTCCATATTGTATTGGAATCTTCCTCCCCTTGTGCCATAATTTTTGATGCCATCTTTCTCCATACACAAATAGTTTCTGCATGAGATTTTTTCAATCCAAAGAGTCCTTTCCCTTCTCTATCTCATATCCAAATTTAGGTAGGATCTGATTTTAAATGATATGTTCAAATCTAATTTGAAATTGGATACTTTATAGATAATGTTTGACATTATCTACAACCTCTCCATGCCAACTTATTTTTTTCTCCTTATGTGTGCAACATTTTGAGGAAAATTTTTGTGAAAAATCAGATGGAGAACTAATTTACTATAAAAAAATATAAGAAAGGGCATCCTATATTTTTTTGGAAATGTTTTAGCATGAAATTGGGAGAGGGTGTGACATCTCTTGGAAGAGTCTAAGATCTCTTGGAGACTTATTACATGCCTATAAAAAAGGGGTTTGTTTCTCTCTTTTATGCATGTAAGAGGCCAGAGAAAAGAGCTTTCACAATGAGAAGTCCTTGGGCATAGGTTCATGGTGTGAAAAGAGAAGGAGAGTCCTTTCTCTTGGGGTGTGCACAAAATATATTTTTCCAGAGTTTCTTCCTTTGGGTTTGGGAAGACAGAAAAAATAAGAAAAAAATTATTTTTTTCTTCATCTTTCTTTCACCTCTTCATCTTCTCCAGAAGTCTATCTTCAATCTCTGAAAAGATTTTAGATATTTAAAGAAAGGATCCAGATCAACTAAGAAGTAGGTCTTTGCGCGAGCTAGCACTTCTGAGAAGATCAATCAGATCAGAGCTTCAAGTAGACTTTTCATAGAGGCTGAACACGTGTGCGACTATGAGCAACCAATGAAGACCCTCTCTACTATATTCATCAGCAGTGATGATCATCAATCCATGCTCAAGTATCAAGTTCTGAACTCAGATTAGAAGTAGATGTGATCTATTACTTACATCTATGCATACAGATTTTATCATATGATTATTTCATATTTTATATACAATATATCATATCATAGATCCTAGAGTTGATTGATTTGATGATTAGATCATATGTATATTAGATTAATTTGATTAATCTAATTATCTTCTACAGTAATTTATTTAAAAAAGTTTCAAAATATATGCATGAAATCGTCTACATTTACCAACATTCGGATATTGTTTCATCACTTTTTGCACTATTTTATAACTTTCTATACTGTCTTATGACTTTCGATAATATTTTATTAGTTTTGCCAATATTTTATGATATTTTATTCTATTTTATGACTTTCTTCACTGTTTATGACATCCAACATTATTTCATGACTCTGTGTATAATTTTATGACATCCGTCACTATTTTATAACTAGCTACATCTGTGTTCTCATAATTGAACTCAGTGTGCAATGTTTAATTACTTGTTGTCACATGGTATTTAGCTATTTCGAAAGCTGACATATTATATAATACATTCAAAAGCTTCCATTATTTTAGGGATCATTCCATAAGATAACTTGATGATCATAAAAAAATACTGAAAGTCATGAAGTAGTGTCAGAAGTCATAAAATAGTACACGATATGTTGAAAGTCATAAAAAGTATAAAAAATCATAAAATATTATCAAAAATCATGAAAATAGTATTGAAACTTATGAAACAGTGTAGATAGTCATAAAATAATGTAGGATGTCATAAAATTATTATAGTGAAACTTCCACAGAGATTCTTATCCAACTGTAAAATTATTATAATACAGATAGCTATCCAACTATAATCTTAAATAGATTATAGTAGAACTCTCAAGGGATTGCTTGGAAAGTGGATATAGATGCTAGGAGTGTACTGAACCACTATAAAATTATTGTGCCTTTGTGTGTGTGTGCTTGCTTTCTTCTTACTTGCATTGTCATTTAGCTTTCACTGCACTATTTTACTAAGAGTAAATTAGTTAATTGGGCACATATCTGTTTTAAATTTTAATAACCCAATTCACTCTCCTCCTCTTGGTTTGTCTAGCTGGACAACAGTAGCTCTGAATTAGTTATAAAAATATTAAATTTTAAAAGAAATATATATTAAACTTTGCATAAAAGTATTATTAAGATAATGTTTAAATAAGTGTAAGAGTGAAATCTTTTCTAGATCTTCAAAAAATTTCATAAAAGCATAAAATGATAAAAAAAATAAAATTTAAAAATTTTAGATAAATCTATAGCTAATTCTGCAATAAAATAATTTACAGTAAAATTTGCATGTAAATCCTCAGGAATTAAAATTCCAAATAAATCTTCAAAAAAAAAATCCCTAGGTAAAACCTTAGAAAACATATCCATAAATAAATCCTCAGCATAAATGATTCACAGGTAAATCCTCGAGCAACAAATCCTTAGGTAAAACTGCAACACATATTCATAGAAAATCTATGAAAAATATTTTCTATAGCTTTTTCCTGTGATTTTTTAGATGAATATAAAATATCCAAAAGAAATAGTAGGTACTGCTTCATCCATCAAAATAATTTTTTTTTTGTAGGAATGTTTCTTATGAATTTTTCTAAGAAAAAAAATCTACCGACAATTACCTACATCTTTTCTTGAGAATTTGATTTCTATAGGAAAAGTTCAGCTAAACTCAATCTACAAGCACATCTATGAGAAAATCCGTAGATAATTCTTGAAAAAATATCCATAAAAAATCTTGCCTTTTCTTGTAGTGTTAATTAATTTTTTTGCAACAAATTTAATTATGTAACAATTTTTTTTATTTGTTTGCATCAAATTTAAATTTTGTTGCAAAAGAAATATTGATTTTGCAATAGAAAAATAAATTTTGTTACAAAAAGTTCAATATTTTGCAACAACAATAACTAATTGTTGCAAATAATATGTTCCTTTATAGGTCTTCCAACAATTTTTTTTTGTTACAAAAAATATAGAATTTGTAACAAGAATAAATTTTGTTGCAAATTATTGTTGCATATACCTCTTTTTCTTATAGCGAGATTAGGTATTTTTTATATTTTTAAAATTTTATCAAAAAATTTTAAATAAAAAGAATTTAACAATTATTTGTATTCAAAGTGATCACAGTATCAAATTTAAAAATTAGAGTTCTAAAAATTTTAGCAATAAAAATGATATCGATCATAATTTTTTTATACTAAGATTACCTCAACAAAATGAAGTTGTTGTAAGAAAAAACTGAACTTTGGAAAAAATGGCACATACCATATTATGTGAAGAAAGTTCCCAAAGTTCTTTTGGATTGAAGTCATTAACACCGTATGTTATATTTTAAATAAAATTTTGATTGAATTAATTTTAGAAAAAATCTCCTATGAACTTTAGAAAGATAGAAAATCCAACATTAGTTACATATATATTTTTGGATGCCAATATTTTATCTTAAATAATGATAAAGATAACTTAAATAAATTTGATGTAAAATCAGATGAATGATCTTCCTAGGATATTCCATATCTAGCAAAATATATGAAGTTTTCAACAAATACACATTGGTTGTTGAATCTATATATATATTATATTTGATGAAACTAATTATCTATCTTTGAGAAAGGAAGATTTTAATGATGATGATGCAAAAAATATAGAAAAAAAGATGAAGAAACTTAACATGAGAGATAGGTCAAAATAAGATGAAGGAGATGAAGCCAAAGATGATGAACAAGAGAAGAATCTGAAAGAAAATGTCAACAAAGACCATGATGACTTGCCCAAGGATTGAAAGTTCATATGAAATCATCTGAAAGATCTCATCATAGGTGAACCTTCAAAAGGGATAAGAACAAGAGCTACTTTTAAAAATATTTATGATCATCTTCCTTTTGTTCCTTAAATTGAATCCAAATGTATAGAGAAAGCTGAAAATGATACAAATTGGATACTTTTACAAGGTAAGTTGAATCAATTTGAGAGGAATAAAATTTGGATCTTAGTTAGTAAACCAATTGACCATCGAATAATAGAAACAAAATAGATATTTAGAAATAAGTTAGATGAAAATAATAATTTAATTAAAAATAAAGTTAGATTAGTTGCTAAAAGATATACTCAAGAAGAAATAGATCATTTTGATGAAACTTATGCTTCTATAGCAAGATTAGAAGCAATAAGATTACTACTTGTATTTACTTGCTCCATGGAATTCAAATTATATCAAATGAATATAAAAAATTCTTTCTTAAATAGTTATGCTACTGAAGAAGTTTTTGTAGAATAACTATCAAGTTTTGAAAATCATACTTTTTCAAACTATGTTTTGTAATTCAATAAAGCATTATAAGTTTGAAACAAGCACTAAGAGCATAGTATGATAGATTGAGTAAATTTTTGCTCAACAATAAGTTTATTAGCAGTCGTGTAGATACCACTCTATTCTTAAAAAGAAAGAAAATTGATTTGCTAATTATTCAAATATATGTGGATGACAGTATTTTCGATGCCGCTAATAAATTTTTTTGTCAAAAATTTGCTAAACTAATGCAGGAAGAATTTGAAATAAACATGATGAAAGAGCTAAATTTTTTCCTCGATCTTCAAATCAAACAAAGAAAGAAAGAATCTTTATCAATTAAGCCAAGTACATTAAGAAGATACTCAAAAAGTTTAGGATAGAGAGTGTAAAAGCAATTAAAATACCCATAAGCCCTTCATATAGATTTGACAAAGATGAAATGATAAAAGTATTGATCAAAAGCTTTATAGAGGTATAATTGGATCCTTACTTTATCTTACCGCAAGTAGGTCAAATATAATATTTCGTATATGTATATATGTTAGATTTTAATCTAATCCTAAAGAGTCTCACATGCTTGCTATTAAAAGAATTCTTAAAAATTTGATGATTACTCAAAATTTAGGTTTATAATATTCTAAGCATGCTTCAATTGATTTAATTTGATATTCTGATGTTGATTATGGTAGATATAAAATTGATAAAAAAAGTATAAGTGGAATGTACCAATTTCTAAGGTTGAAGTTAATCTCTTGATTTAATAAAAACTAAACTTTGATAGTATTGTCTACGGCCGACGTCTGGTATGTTGCAACTGAAAGTTAATATGTTCAAATTCTTTGGATTAAGCAACTACTAGAATGAGCAATGGTTTTGTATGGTAACTTTTAAACTTTTAAACATAACAGATTTATGTGCAATGAAAATAAAATTAAATTAAAATATTTTTAATTTAAATCATACCAGATCACATCTGAAAACCATGCTAAGGATCCTCGTACGAACATGTCACCATAAATTTGAAATCTGAAATAGAAAAGAAAAAATATAAACATGTGAACAGGAGATCTGATCTCCATACTTAATTGCTTCAAATCCTATGGATGTCCAGGGTTCGCATTTGAGCCGCGCAAGTGCCCAATGTTTGTTGGTATCCATACAGAGATGATCCTGATCAGAACTCCAAAGCCACCAATGTGTTGGCATCCTTCCAGGCTTCATTTCTCAGCTTGGATTAGGGTCCTTTTTCTTATATTACTTGAATCAGTTCTGTTATAGGATTCTAGGGATTGATCCTAATCATTAAGAAAAATCAAGAACCCCTTCTTGATTTTTTTTTCTCTTTAAACCCTCTCTGTCAGATCTCTATCTAGAGGTGGAATAGGGGCATGGAGATGGAAGGAAAAAAGGAGTAGAGGGCACAGAACATTGGCTTGCGCAAGAAGGAAAAGGAACCTTTAGATCACCGCACACCCTAATTCCCCTCCTTTTATTTTGTCGCACAAAATCCAACTCCCAACCAATTCCACACCTCAACCAAATAAGGATCAGATCTAATCTGATGATGTGGTGTGGTGATGGATGAAGGAGAGGCGGGGGCGTGAACATATGACTTGCGGCAAAGCAAACACCTATAGAAAAACATATCACATGCCCACCCTTTTTTTTCCCTCATGTTTTGTCACAAAAAATAAACCCCTCCTATGCCAACTCTATTAGATTTATACCCTAGAAGCCAATTGTTAGCTTACATATTTTATAATTCTAGAGCTTTATCTTGTACTTGTAATATTTTTATTATCAATGAAGGATTTTTTTATTTCAATCATGTTTATGTGTCCATGATTTATCCTTAAAATTAATAAAGATAATTTTTGTATATTCTCAAAGTGTTAAAATTTGAGACATACATTAATTAGTGGTTAATTTCTAAATGCTCTCGATCAAAAGATCATCATGGAGGACAGTGATCAATCTATTCGAGATCGGTGTACAGTTCACCTCTCTTATAGGCAGATGAGTCTCAGGTCTGTAGTGTAGGGACACTGGGGTGAAGGTGTGGATGGTTGTTAGAGAATAATATGAGAAACTACTTGGATGTCTACTCACTCATCCATGATCTTCTCGATGCTACAGTGGTGTGAATGGTTATTTGACCTAAGATATCATTAGCTATTCACAGCGAGAATACTGAGTTTGACTGCATGTTCTTTGGTCCCTAGTCATTCAGATCCTTATGGTGTATGTTGGCTTCAGTAGGTTCAAGTTCGCTGTTCAAAGTAGAATGCACCTAGATGGAATCTATCGACCTTGATAGAAAAGAAGAAGTCCTATGTGATTTATAAGACTGAGTTCAAAAGGTTTTTGACCAAAGCAAGTATGAATACTGAAAAAAAAATTCTATAGAATTCACAAATGAACTCAAGTCGAGCCAATCTAGCATATGACTGATGATGGGGTCTGACGAGTTCTCTATAACCTCCGTCAAGTCGAAACTCATGATAGAAGACTGATTCATATGATAATTGCACCTAGAGGTTCATACTTTTATTTTACTAAGTTGTCACTATATATTGCTAGGTGTCACTGATAGATTGTGGGACTCATCGGGTATCGTCTTGATGATCGATGACCCTCGAAGAGTAGAATTAAAAATATTTCAACCCATTGAAAAGAATTTTGATGATATTGTGATGGAGATCATAATATATCTCTCTATCAGATGGAATGGAACATATGAGGTCACATATTAAAGGATTTAATCGTGAATTTATCAATTGGACTTATAAAGTTCTAATTGAATTAGGATTTATTGAAATCCTATTGAGTTTAAGAGAACTATGCTAGCACATGGTTAAATCTGATTCTTCTCGGAACTTCGATTAAATCAAGTTCATTGCATTGAACCTAACCTAAATCTATTAAGGTTTAGTTGGGTGCCAAATTATGAGCCCAAGAGGATTAGATTAAGTCAATGAGTTGGCTTAATTATCTTCTCATTATCTTCTTATTTATTTTTTGATATTATGTGTGGAATTAAGGGAAAGAAGAGATGGCGCCATGCATCTCTTTTGGAAATTCTTTTGGGCTCCATCTCTTGGAATGGAAGGAGGAAGAGAGAGCGGCCCGCCCCCTCCTCTTGCATTGGCATGGAAGGAGAGAGAGAGAGGGGCTACACCCCCTCTCTTCTGCATGAAAACCCTAAGGAGCCCCCCCTCTCTTATACATAAAAACCCTAAGGGGGTGCCAACATCTCTTGGAATGGAAGGAGGAAAAGAGAGGGGCCCGCCCCCCCTCTTGCATTGGCATGGAAGGAGAGAGAGAGAGGGGCTATGCCCCCTCTGTTATAAAACCCTAAGGAACCCCCCTCCCCTCTCTTATACATGAAAACCCTAAGGGGGTGCCAAGTGTTGGCACCCCATCTATCTGCCCTCTATTGCTAGGGGTGCCCACTCAGTTTGCCTTATCTGATTGGGGCACCTTATATGCTTACCAAAAGAGGTTGATATCCTACTAATTTAGTCTAGTTTTAATAAAAAAAATTAGATTAAAAAAATAAAAATCCTTATGAAATAATGATATGCCTTTTTAAGTTAATTAGTTCCTAATTTAGATCAAGCAAGGATCTATTTAAAGAGACAGTCTCTTAGGATTTTGAAAGATAGAATTTTGTGAAATAAAAATTCTCCTCTCTCCTTCTCCATGCCACACCCTCTCTCCCTCTTCTCTTTTCCACACCCAAGGGTTGGGTGTTCTATATTCTACACACACAAGAAGAAGAAGGGTGCTCTTCTATAGCAAGAAACAAGGAGAAGATGGATGTAGTTCAAAGGTTGAAGTTGCATTCAGATCATTTGCTGATCAAGATTCAAAGAGGCATAGATCCTTTTTAGAGAAGAAGGATCCAACATGAGAAGAAGGATTCAAGGTTAATCTTGATGGATACCTGTAGTGACCGGACATGTGTACGGCTCAAGGATCTTCAAATCTGAGATCATTGGTAGCAGTGAATTTTTATCCGCATAAAAGTATTGAGATTTTATCTTATCCTTATTTTAATTTTCATATTATATACATGTCTTTACTCCTGAAGATGGGTAGGATTAGATTAGATCTAATGCATGTGGGGTTAAAGGGTTTAACCCAATTGCTTTTCCATTACTCTTGAAATTTTTTTTTGAAATCTATGCATGCATCCCACCTAATTTTTTAACAATGGTATCAGAGCTACTAATTTTGAAAGACATATATAATCTAATTCTTATCTTAGATCTAAAAGTTTTGATGATTTAAAATTGATCTTGTACCGGTATAAGGTTGTCTTGGTATAGGGTTTACCCTCTATATTGAAAAGGTTGTCCTAGCATAAGATTGATCGATTTTGAAAACTATATTTGAAGTAATTAAATTAATTTTTTAGATCTAAAAATTGATGTATGTGATATGTCTTATTTTATATTTAGATCTGAAATTAGAATGATGAAAAATTCACATCAAACTGGTATAAGGTTATCTTGATATAGGGTTTACCCTCTATATTGAAAAGGTTGTCCTGATTTGATGTGAACCAATTTTTAAAAAATATTTTTAAAATATTTTAATCATTATTTTAGATTTAATTATATATATATTTGATATGTGTAATTTAATTTTAGATATGAAATTTGATGTATGTGTGATACATATTTTAGTTTAGATCTAAAACTATATATATGTAATATATGACATTAGGTTTAGATCTGAAATAGTTTCAAGATCATAAGCCACTAATGCATGCAATAAAATAAAATCTAAAAATTATTTTTAGATCTAAAATTATGTTATTGCATGTGAGTGTGGGTTGAACAAATTAGGTCTAGTGATCAAACTATAATTAGGATCAAATTAATTAGATCAGGCTAGAACCCATTGTCAATTTTGAGCAGTTGATTGAACCTAATTAATGGTTGATTAGGATTAGGTCAAAAGAGCTCAAAGTTGAGTTTAGTTGTAGTTGGTTGCATCGATTTATATTTTGATGTGAGTTCATTGGCTTAAGATCAAATTTGGCTCAGTGGTTCGGGCCCATTTCAATAGGTTAATATGATCGATTCTCATCAACCAATTTGGTATATAAAGCAAGTATTTAGATGGTGGTTATTTAATTGGATCCATATTCTGACCTGACCAATTTTAGTTGATGTCTAAGGAAAGCAACGGGGGACCCCCACTCATCTTAGCTTACCTGGCCATCTTGAAAGATTTAGTTTTGTGCTAGGTTACTTGTTGACACGAGTTTACTCATGCCGACTAGGCTAGTTAGACATGTTATTATGCAGACCTGAATTTGATTAGTTGGATGTCAGATCTGCTGATTTAGAAGAGACCTAAACCTAAATCTTCTCATTAAATATTAAGTCTCGAGGTCTTCCATCGTTGTAGAGATGTAGGTGCCTTTCTAGCATTGATCGTTCTCGACTGATTATAGTGGTTCAGTTGCATCGAGAAGGTACAATCACTCTATTGACAATTGATGTCTCGGGTTAGAGATGAGGTTGGACCTAATAACTTTTAGATGAGGGTCCCGATGATGGCTTTGCACCCACTGGTGAATGATGGGTCTAACTTAACTAAGAAATATGTCAATAACTATTAGGTGAGGCCACAGGACTTAGAGACCAAGCCTACTGCATCTTGCTTAGTGAAATAATGGATAAAGTATTATCCACTCATTAGTCTGTGCTCACTAATAACTATTAGGTGAGGTGTGTATAGATTAATGGGACCGTAGTACCCACTTGAAATCAATCACATATAGATTTTTGTTTCTCCACCCGAGGAGTGTGGAAGATTCAAGAAAATGATGAGAGCCTTTGTTTATTTTTAAAGTCCTTAGAACAAATATTTTATAAGTACAAACATCTAACTAGAAACTGTTCTCTTTATAGATAACCATATCGAGTTTCAACCCCTTAGCCCATATCCTTGATACTAATTGGTTGATCGGTACGAACTATAAAACTGACTCTAAAATTTTAGAATCATTCTCAATTTTGAAAAATTTATCCATGTCTTTGATCAAAATGTGTCTGTATCACTAGCTCATCCATCTCCTGATCAACAAGCCACACTTGAAAAGTGGATAGATGAAGATAACAAGGCAAAGTGTTATGTTTTAGCATCCATGTCCAATGATCTTCAGCGACAGCATTAAAACATGAGGACTGCCAAAGAGATGCTGACTCACTTGCAAGAGTTATATGGTGACCAGAGTCGCACTGCTCATTTGAAGTCTTCTAGAGACTTTTCAGAGTGAAAATATGTAATGGACAGTCCATTAATGATCATTGTTTGACAATGATCAAGGACATCAAGGAGCTTCAGAAGCTCAGTGTTGCTCCTAGATTGATTTTGATGATTACAAAACAGATTGAAGGGATACAATATTTTAAAATGAAAAAGTCCTTATGCTCTTCAAGGGCAAAATTATAATTTCACTAAAATTCTGATTTGATAGTACCATTTGGTAGAACAAATGATTTGAAATCTATTGGTGAAAATTTTATTGTGTTTGGACTTATATTTTTGAAGTTATGAAGGTTTGAAGTGCATGAGTCGACTCATGAGTCCACTCATGGCACTGTGAGCTGATTGGCACGCAAAAATTCTCCTTGGCACGCTAGTTTTCTGGCTTGGCATGACCTGTGAGTCGACTCATGAGTCGACCCACAAGGCATGAGTCGACTCATGAGTCGACCCCTGCTAATTTGAGCCAAAAAATTCCAGAAAAGCATTCTCTGGTTTTTGCAACAGAGGTCGACTCATGAGTCGACCCCTGAAGCATGAGTCGACTCATGAGTCGACCCCTGCGACGGAAAATGTCAGCAACGGCTATTTTTTTGCCCGTTTTAATTACCATTTATGCTTCCTAAAAATCCTCTAACGGCTCTTTATCTGCCTAAATTGTTTTCTCTTGCTACTAATGCCTTAAAATGCTTAAAATGGTGAAAGGAAATTGCAGATTAAATAGCAGATCAAATTGCAAAGAAAAAGTGTGGAAATCGGGAGATCAAACGTGAGATCAAAAGAGAAGAGAGGATCCGAAATCTGAGATCAACGAAATATTCAAGAAGAAGAGAGAGGATCCACAATATTCAAGAGAGTTTGTGAAAAAGAAAAGCAAGAGCATTCAAAGAGAGAATCTTTCAAGTCGATTGTTTTCAACCTTGATCTAGAGATTGTTCAAAGCTTTCAAGAGATCTTCAATCAACAATCAACCTCTTCTCAAGCGTTCAACCGTTCATTCATCTTGAGAAAATCTGAAAAAGGGATTCTTCATTTGAGTAAAGCTTTTATTGTTATATTTGCTCATTTAAGGAGCTGTTATTGTATTCATCTGTGCTCTAAATATTCTTATTCTTTGTGAGTTTTTGCTCTTGTTTTTGGAGGATTTCCAAAACAAGGAAAGGTTGATCCGAACCTGAAATCGGAGTGTTTTGGGTTTGCTTGTACCCGAAAAACAAGTGTTCTAGCTTGGGATAGCTAGGGTCGGAGTTTTCGACGTCTTGTATTCTAGCTTGGGATAGCTAGTGTCGGAGTTTCCGACGTTTTGTATTCGGGTTGAATACAAAGGATAGTGGATTAAAATTCCCAAGTGGGATCTTGGGGAGTGGATGTAGGTGCAAGGTTAGCACCGAACCACTATAAATCCTTGTGTTTGTGGTGTGCTTTATCGCTTTATCTTATTTCTTTATTATATCCTTGCAATACTACTTTAGGTAATTAATATTGATTTAAAGCCATTGTTTTGTTCTTCATAAGTTATTTATTGGGCTTAAAATTTTTAGAAACCCAATTCACCCCCCTCTTGGGTTGCATAGCTGGGCAACAAGTGGTATCAGAGCCAGTGCTCTAGCCCTTCTTTGATCTAACAATCAAAGAGCCAAAGATCTATGGCAACCCATGTTGGAACTTCTCTAGCTGAGGGGCAATCAACAAACCGACCTCCACTTTTCAATGGGTCTAATTACACCTATTGGAAAGCTCGGATGAAGATTTTCATACAAGCACTCGACTATGATATGTGGAGTATCATAGTGAATGGTCCTCACACACCCACCAAGATTATAGATGGTGAGGAGTCAACCAAACCCAAGAAAGAATGGGATGAGGTTGACAAAAAATTGGCACAATTAAATGCCAAAGCTATGAATGTTCTTTATTGTGCACTAGATGCTAGTGAATTTAATCGCATTTCTACTTGTGCATCTGCTAAAAAAATATGGAATAGGTTAGAAGTCACCCATGAGGGAACAAATCAAGTAAAAGAGTCTAAAATAAACATGCTTGTACATAAATATGAATTGTTCAAAATAGAGCATGATGAGTCCATAACTGCTATGTTTACTCATTTTACTGATATAATCAATGGTTTAAAGAGTCTTGGCAAATCTTATACTAACAGTGAACTTGTAAGGAAGATTCTCAGGTCACTGCCAAGAACTTGGGAAGCCAAGGTGACTGCCATCCAAGAAGCAAAGGACTTGAACACTCTACCTCTAGAAGAGCTTCTTGGATCCTTGATGACTCATGAACTTAGCATGATGCAACATCAAGAGGATGAAATCAAAAAGAAAAGAATCATTGCCCTCAAATCCACAACTTCACCTGATTATGAAACAGATGACTCTGAAGATGAAGATCAGGATGAGGAGATGGCTCTCATCACCCGGAGATTCAAGAAAATCAAAACTTTAAGGATGAAATTAACAGGCTGAAATCTATAGTAGATAAGTTCACCTTAAGTTCAAACAAGCTAAATATGATCCTTGATAATCAGAAAGCTATATATGATAAGGCTGGACTTGGTTATAAACCCCTGAAGAAACAAAAATTTTTGAAAGATATTTATGCAAATTATTCAAGCAAAAAGCCTACAAATATTACTTATTTTAAATGTGGAAGAATAGGACATAAATCATACACATGTCTTATTAACAAATATGCAAACACAAAGAAAATATAGGTTCCAAAAGGAACCATTCTGACTAACCCGAAAGGACCCAAGAAAGCTTGGGTACCTAAGACAGAAACTTGATCTGTGCTTGCAGGTGTGTCTAGCATCCCAAGAAGGAAACAGGAAATGGTATCTTGACAGCGGATGCTCGAGACACATGACTGGTGATGAATCACAATTCATCACGCTTGATGCTAAGGATGGAGGGATGGTCACCTTTGGAGATAATGGCAAAGGAAAGATCATCGGGATAGGTAACATTGGTATCACTCCCTCCAAATACATTGAGAATGTTTTACTTGTTAAAGGTTTAAAGCATAACTTACTTAGCATTAGTCAATTCTGTGATAAAGGGTATAAAGTAAGTTTTGAATCATCTGTATGCATTGTGACGAGTCCTATTAACGATGGCATTAAATTTATAGGACATAGGCATGGCAATGTTTATATGGTAGACTTGAATGATTTAACTAAATTAGACATGCAATGCCTAGTTTCCTTAAATGCTAAAATAAATGAGACTAGTTGGCTGTGGCATCGTAGACTTGCACATATCAGCATGCATTCTCTTTCAAAATTAATCAAAAAGGATTTAGTTCTCGGTTTGCCAAAATTGAATTTTGAAAAGGATAGAATTTGTGATGCATGCCAATTAGGTAAACAAACTAGAGTATCATTTAAATCCAAAAATACTATTTCAACTTCTAGACCTTTAGAGCTCTTACATATGGATTTATTTGGACCAACTAAAACCACTAGTCTAGGAGGAAAACGATATGGATTTGTAATAATAGATGATTACTCTCGTTTTACTTGGGTTTTCTTTTTAGCTCACAAAAATGAAACTTTTCAAATTTTCACTAAATTTCATCGAAAAGTCACTAATGAAAAAGGGTTTTCAATTCAAAATATTAGAAGTGATCATGGAACAGAATTTGAAAATCATGACTTTGAAAATTTTTGTGATGAAAAGGGAATTGGCCATAACTTCTCTGCTCCTAGGACACCCCAACAGAATGGGGTAGTTGAAAGGAAAAATAGAACCTGAGAAGAAATGGCCCGTACCATGCTTTGTGAAAGCAACCTTCCAAGATATTTTTGGGCGGAAGCTATTAACACAGCATGTTACATTTTAAATCGTGCTTTAATAAGATAATTTTTAAAGAAAACCCCCTATGAACTTTGGAAAGGAAGAAAACCAAATATTGCCTATTTTCATGTTTTTGGTTGCCGATGTTTTGTATTAAATAATGGCAAAGAAAAACTTGGTAAATTTGATGCAAAATCAGATGAAGCAATCCTTCTAGGTTACTCCTCCACTAGTAAAGTATTTAGAGTGTTCAACAAAAGAACCTTAGTAGTTGAGGAGTCCATACATGTTGTCTTTGATGAATCTAACGATCCTCCTTCAAGGAAGAATGAGGGTGTTGATGATGCAGATCCACTAATAGAAGGTATGAAGGAGATCACTCTGAAAGATTCAGCAACTCCAGAAGACAAGGATCAAGAAGATGAACAAAATGAGAAAGGTGAAGAAATTCAAGAACAACCTCAAGGTACAAATGACTTACCTAAGGAATGGAGGTATGTTCACAACCACCCTAAGGAATTAATTATCGGTGATCCTATGCATGGGGTAAAAACACGTTCTTCACTTAGAGATGTACTTAATCATTGTGCTTTCGTATCTCAAGTTGAACCTAAAACTTTTGAAGAGGCTGAAAATGATCATAACTGGATTAATGCTATGCAAGAGGAACTTAATCAATTTGAAAGAAATAATGTTTGGACCTTAGTAAAAAGACCTAAAGATTATTCAATAATTGGCACAAAATGGGTCTTTAGAAACAAATTAGATGAGCATGGAAATGTAATTAGAAATAAAGCAAGACTGGTTGCTAAGGGATATAATCAAGAAGAAGGAATTGATTTTGATGAAACCTTTGCACCTGTTGCTAGATTAGAAGCCATTAGACTTCTACTTGCTTATGCTTGCTTTATGAAATTCAAACTATTTCAAATGGATGTTAAAAGTGCATTTTTAAATGGATATATTTCTGAAGAAGTATATGTAGAACAACCCCCTGGATTTGAAAATCATGCTTTTCCCAATCATGTCTTTAGATTAAATAAAGCTTTATATGGTCTAAAACAAGCACCTAGAGCATGGTATGAAAGGCTAAGCAAATTTCTACTAAATAATGGTTTCTCAAGAGGCAATGTAGACACAACCCTATTTATTAGAAGAAACCAAAATGATATGCTAATTATACAAATTTATGTTGATGACATAATTTTTGGGTCTACTAATGAATCCCTTTGTCAAGACTTTGCTAAGCTTATGCAGGGAGAGTTCGAGATGAGCATGATGGGAGAACTCATTTTCTTTCTCGGACTCCAAATCAAACAATCAAAAGAGGGAATCTCCATCACCCAAAGCAAGTACACCAAGGAACTACTCAAAAGATTTGGAATGGAGAACTGCAAACCTATTAGCACACCAATGAGTCCCTCAAGTAAGCTTGACAAGGATGATGAAGGTAAAAGCGTAGACTTAAAATACTCAGAGGTATGATTGGCTCATTATTATATCTAACTGCAAGTAGGTCTGATATCATGTTTAGTGTTTGCTTATGTGCAAGATATCAATCTAATCCTAAGGAATCTCATTTGAATGCTGTTAAAAGAATCCTTAGATACTTAAATAGTACACAAACTATAGGGTTATGGTACTCTAAGGACTCACAAATTAATTTGTTAGGATATTCTGATGCTGATTTTGCTGGATGTAAATTAGATAGAAAAAGCACAAGTGGAACTTGCCAATTTCTTGGAGTTAACCTAATCTCATGGTTTAGCAAGAAATAAAATTCGGTGGCACTGTCTACGGCTGAGGCCGAATACATTGCAGCCGGAAGTTGTTGTGCTCAAATCTTGTGGATTAAGCAACAACTCGAAGATTTTGGAATCAAACTTAATGAAACTCCAATAAAATGTGACAATACAAGTGCCATAAATCTATCTAAAATTCCAATACAACACTCAAGATCTAAACATATTGAAATAAGACATCATTTTATAAGAGAACATGTTCAAAATAAAAATATAATTCTTGAATATGTTTGCACTGAAAATCAATTAGCCGATATATTTACAAAGGCCCTTAGTGAGGATAGATTCTGTGAAATTAGGAGAAATCTAGGAATTCTAGATCCATTTGCCTAAACTTCTCTTAATTATTATCAAATATTCTTAGAGCTCAATTTCCAACAACTATCCTGGTTCCAAAAGCTCAATTTTATCACTCCAAAAAAAACTTATCATTGAGCAAAATTCCTTCTCCCAAAATTTTGAATTTTTCTGAAATTTATTTGCATTTTTCTTGATTTTCTGAACTTCATGAGTCGACCCCCATGAGTCGACTCAATGGCAAACTTGTAAATCCCACCAACTTCCATTGGGTTCATTGTTTTTAAAACGGGAAATCCTGTTTATGAGACGACTCATCTTCTCATCGTCTTCCTTCCGAAAGCCGTCCTCTCCAACTCTTTTTGCTCCAAATCCAAGGATCAATTCTGAGGCAATTCTCCCTCCTTCTCTCCACCAAAAATTGCCTCCTTGAAAAAGACTTTTCTGTGCTTTCTCGCAGTGATAGGCGCGGGTGGAACGTGCCCTAGAACTTCACCGTTCATTCAAAATCCACTTCTTTTCTCCACCAAAATTCTTCTTTACTCTTTTGTGATCCCTCCTCCACTGAATTCAAGTCTTCTTGTCTGCTACTTTATTGGATATGGCTCCAAAGATGAAACTTTCCCAAAGGAGGAAATCAATCCGAGAGCCTGAGAAAATTGTCCGAAAGAAAAGGCATGCTCAGTCTTCCACTGTTCCCAATTCAGTTTCAGTACTTGCTCAAGGTCCCTCTCAATCCTCCATAAGCCCCAGTGTAAATCTTCTTTCTGATAGAAAAGTAGAAACCGAAAAAAATATAGATTTTCGGTTCTTTGAGAAAGAAGGCTTTACTTTTGCTACCAAGATCAAAAATCAAGGATGGGAACTTTATTGCTCTCTTAAGAAAGTCACCTATGTTGATCTAGTCAGAGAGTTCTACCAGAACCTAAATTATGGAAACGGGTCTGTGACTTCAACTGTAAAGGAGATTGACATCTGTTTGGATTCTAGGATATTGGGAGAGATACTTCAGTTGCCTAGTGAAGGATACTCATATATGGAACTCCCAATTAAAGAAGAAGGGATCAGAATTATCTTAGGAGAAGATTTTTTAGGAAGTTTAAACAGATTGGAAGCAAAGCTACTGTCCATTGAGATGAGGGTCCTGCATCAGATTGTGACAAAACTATTCTTTCCTAGGAGTGGTAGACATGACTTACTATCTGGCAGAGATGTATGTGTCATGTTTCATATCATCACTCAGACCCCCCTAAACCTCCCTGCACTTATGATAGAGGCCATGAGAGAAACTTTGAACAGATCCAAGTCACACTTGCCTTATGGTATGGCCCTTACTAGAGTATTTAGGAGGTTTGGAGTTAGCTGTGAGGGGGAGACACCTACCAAGCTCTCACATGTGGACACTTTCAACCAACACAGCCTGCACCGAATGGGAATTACAAAGACTGTTGGTGGTTGGATCAAGGGCTCTGAAGAAAGAGCTGAGGAGAGAGCTGAGGAAAGAGCTGAAGACAGAACTGAAGGCAGAATAGAAGAAGAAGGTCCATCTTCTCCTATACATGATTTCAGGGCAGCATCACCAGATACACAGTTCATTCCTGATATAGAGGCTGGCCCTTCTGAGTTTACTAGGATGCCCACACCATTGTATCAGCCAGAGAGCAGAGCACCTCATTCAGAGTTCAGACTGGCTGATGATCAGATCGAGCATATATGTCAGCGTGTGGCTTCTTTGTTGTCTAGCCAGTGGAGTAGTACTTCTTTTGCACCTGGAGCTACTTCTTCTGATCAGACCATTACTCCCCACATCTCCACTGTATTTCAGATGATTTCAGATCAGTCCGTCAGGATACAGCAGCTTGAGGACACAGTCTGGAGACTGACTGGCAGAGTTCTTGACTTGCAGGGGCA
Organism: Elaeis guineensis; assembly: GCF_000442705.2. Classification (NCBI taxonomy): domain Eukaryota; kingdom Viridiplantae; phylum Streptophyta; class Magnoliopsida; order Arecales; family Arecaceae; genus Elaeis; species Elaeis guineensis. The sequence goes on from NC_026000.2 coordinate 94,470,331, forward strand.
AGTTCTTGCATTGGCCCATCCCCAGCCACAGGAGTCTACTATTGAGGTCACAGACCTCACTGCAGAGGCTGGCAGGCTCAGAGGAGCACTAGAAGGTGGATATGAGCTACTGAGGAAAGAGATCCGTGGATCGAGTGAGCATGCTACCACCCAGTTCACTGCTCTACTTCAATCTGTTTCCAGAGCACTGAACGTACTTGATTCTATCAGACTCATGGTATCAGCCCTAGTATCTCTACGTTCTCAGCCTCCCAGTTCATCTCGTTCTCCTACTCGTGGCAGAGGCAGACGGGGTAGAGGACGCACTTCTGATCCATCATCTTCTCATACTATATCTGATGACTCTGATCATTGACTTATCTTGATTTTTACTAGGTTCTAGGAGTTAGTATCTTGTTCTAGGATCTATACCTTGGGGCCATGTATTGACATTTAGCTGGTTGAATTTTATGTATTGAAACAATTATGATATTAATGGAATCATCTTTTACCTATATTTCTACCTCTTTGTAATGATTATATTTTGGTTATATTTCAATCTCTGATGCATCTATTGAAATATTATCTTCTCCTTGTTGTTGTTTGCTATTGATAATTGCTATATTAAAGGGGGAGCAAACATCTGTGAAAAACTCTAAAGAGGAAGAAATTAAAGAATATTTTAGAAAAAGAAAAGAAAGAGTTAACTATGTTTGATGATGTCAAAAAGGGGGAGAAATTAAAATTAAACAAAAATTGAAATTAGATAAAAAGCAAAACCCTAAATTATGAGAAAAAGGGGGAGAAATTAAATTAAAATAAATATTGAAGAAATTAAACAAATATTGAAGAAATTAAACAAATATTGGAGAAATTAGACAAAAACAAGGATTGAAAGATTAAACAAAACTTTGAGAAATTTTGGTATCAAAATTTGGTATCAGACAGAACTTTAACAAAAAGTTATCCATCAAAAGCAAAATCATGAGTACAATGCAAATAAGTATTTTTTTTTATATATAAGCTCTGATATTCAAACTCGCTTTTGAAATTTTACTCACCTTGATACATCAATAAGAAATTTGTTTTACTCTGATACATCCTACAATTTCTTTCAACTTGATCTGATACATGATAACAATTGATCCGATACAGTGTGAAGGTTTCTCTAATATATTATAACATTTGCTCTGATACTGTATGAAATTTTCTCTGATACATTAAAAATTTTCTTGCTCTGATACATTATAAAATCTTTTCTGATATCATTGTAAAAATTATTTTTGCTCTGATACATAGAAAAAGTTATTTATCTTCTCTTGCTCTGATATATCTTGAACTCAAAATAATCTAATACCCTTTTCAAATCTTAAAGAAAATGGACAAACTATTTTTGCATTTATATTACATGCCAAAAGAATCATACTCTTTTCAAGCATATACACCTATAATGGATTCTTTTGAAATTAATGCTTTAACATAAATATTTTTGTTCATATGTTTTGTCATCATCAAAAAGGGAGAGATTGTTGCTCCTAGATTGATTTTGATGATTACAAAACAGATTGAAGGGATACAATATTTTAAAATGAAAAAGTCCTTATGCTCTTCAAGGGCAAAATCGTAATTTCACTAAAATTCTGATTTGATAGTACCATTTGGTAGAACAAATGATTTGAAATCTATTGGTGAAAATTTTATTGTGTTTGGACTTATATTTTTGAAGTTATGAAGGTTTGAAGTGCATGAGTCGACTCATGAGTCAACTCATGGCACTGTGAGCTGATTGGCACGCAAAAATTCTCCTTGGCACGCTAGTTTTCTGGCTTGGCACGACCTGTGAGTCGACTCATGAGTCGACCCACAAGGCATGAGTCGACTCATGAGTCGACCCCTGCTAATTTGAGCCAAAAAATTCCAGAAAAGCATTCTCTGGTTTTTGCAACAGAGGTCGACTCATGAGTCGACCCCTGAAGCATGAGTCGACTCATGAGTCGACCCCTACGACGGAAAATGTCAGCAACGGCTATTTTTTTGCCCGTTTTAATTACCATTTATGCTTCCTAAAAATCCTCTAACGGCTCTTTATCTGCCTAAATTGTTTTCTCTTGCTACTAATGCCATAAAATGCTTAAAATGGTGAAAGGAAATTGCAGATTAAATAGCAGATCAAATTGCAAAGAAAAAGTGTGGAAATCGGGAGATCAAACGTGAGATCAAAAGAGAAGAGAGGATCCAAAATCTGAGATCAACGAAATATTCAAGAAGAAGAGAGAGGATCCACAATATTCAAGAGAGTTTGTGAAAAAGAAAAGCAAGAGCATTCAAAGAGAGAATCTTTCAAGTCGATTGTTTTCAACCTTGATCTAGAGATTGTTCAAAGCTTTCAAGAGATCTTCAATCAACAATCAACCTCTTCTCAAGCGTTCAACCGTTCATTCATCTTGAGAAAATCTGAAAAAGGGGTTCTTCATTTGAGTAAATCTTTTATTGTTATATTTGCTCATTTAAGGAGCTGTTATTGTATTCATCTGTGCTCTAAATATTCTTATTCTTTGTGAGTTTTTGCTCTTGTTTTTGGAGGATTTCCAAAACAAGGAAAGGTTGATCCGAACCTGAAATCGGAGTGTTTTGGGTTTGCTTGTACCCGGAAAATAAGTGTTCTAGCTTGGGATAGCTAGGGTCGGAGTTTTCGACGTCTTGTATTCTAGCTTGGGATAGCTAGTGTCGGAGTTTCCGACGTTTTGTATTCGGGTTGAATACAAAGGATAGTGGATTAAAATTCCCAAGTGGGATCTTGGGGAGTGGATGTAGGTGCAAGGTTAGCACCGAACCACTATAAATCCTTGTGTTTGTGGTGTGCTTTATCGCTTTATCTTATTTCTTTATTATATCCTTGCAATACTACTTTAGGTAATTAATATTGATTTAAAGCCATTGTTTTGTTCTTCATAAGTTATTTATTGGGCTTAAAATTTTTAGAAACCCAATTCACCCCCCCTCTTGGGTTGCATAGCTGGGCAACACTCAGTATGAACATGGATAAAGAATTACAGGTGGATCTGATCCTCCAGTCTCTTCCTGATTCATATGGATAGTCCATCATGAATTATCATATGAATAAAATTGATAGCACTTTATCCAAGTTACTGAACATGCTGGTAACAGCAAAGGGCACCTTGAAGAGTTCAAGAGATACTATTCTGGCTATGAAGCGGGTTTCTTCTAAAAAAAAATCTTCTTTCAAGAAGAAGAAGAAACTTGTGAAGAAGTAAAAGAATGAGGTCAAGCCCAAAAAATAGATTCCAAAAAAGGCCAATAATAAGGGAAAGTGTTTCTATTACAACATCGAAGACCATTGGAGGAGGAACTATCTGACTTACCTAGCGACTATCAAGAGCAAAAAGAATGATGGATCTTCTGAAGGTACATTTGATATGCTCGTTATTCAAACTAATCTAACGATTTTTTTTTCTTCTAGTTGGGTTCTAGATTCTGGATCAAGTGCTCATTTGTACACTTTCATATATGTAGGGTCTTGAAGAGTGAGAGGGCTGAGAGAAGGTGAGATCACTCTTCGGGTCAATAATGGAGTAAGTGTTATTGCTATGGCCATTGGGACCTATCCTCTGTGATTACTATTAGAAGTTAGTTTAATTCATAAATACTGCTATTATGTATCTGTGTTAGTATGAATTTAATTTTCATATATATATACTTACACAGGATAATTATAATTTTTATTTTAATAAGGATATATATTTGATTTATTTTGAAAATAAAATTATTGCATGTGCTTTCTTGATTGACAGTGTTTATCATTTGTATATGGATGTGAGTGTAAATATTAACAAGCAAATTATGACTATCATAGGATCTAAAAGACTTAGAGATAAAATTAGCCAAAAGTATCTATGGCACCTTAGGTTAGGCCATATTAGAAAGGACAGACTCAACAAATAGAAGAAAGATGATCTTCTCGGACCATTGACTTTTGAGTCTTATCCGATTTGTGAATCATATCTTTAAAAAAAGATGGCCAACCTATCCTTTGTGGGATAAGAAGAAAGGACCACTAAGATATTAGTCCTAGTACACACTGACGTGTCTGGTCTATTTGATGTACAAGTCAGAGGTGGCCATATCTACTTCATAATTTTTACCAATGATTATTCACGGTATGGGTTTGTGTATCTGATGCACCAAAAGTCTGAAGCCTTTGAAAAGTTCATAGAATTCAGATATGAAGTAGAAAAATATATCAAAAAACCTATAAAGATTCTTCAATCAGATCGAGGAGGAGAATACCTTTGTTGCCCAGCTATGCAACCCAAGAGGGGGGTGAATTGGATTTTTGAAATTTTAAAGTTAATTTAGAACCACAAGGATTAAGTAATAATAAGCAAGTTATATGAAGTAAGCGATTTAAGCAAAGTATAGAAATGAGATGCAAGAATGTAAGAAAAGAAAGAAATTTAGATAGAGAGCAAGTAAACACACCATAAATAATCAAGGTTTATAGTGGTTCGGTACCAACCTTGCACCTATATCCACTCTCCAAGCTCCTACTTGGAAATTTAAATCTACTAAAATGTATTCAACAAGAATACAACGTCGGTACCTCCGACTCTAGCTATCCAAAGCTAGAACACTTATTTTTTGGATACAAGCCAATCCAATACAATCCGATTCAAGGTTTGGATAAACCTATCCAAGTTTTGAAATCCTTCCAAAACTAAAGATCAAGACAAAAATAGAGTATAAGAGTTAATGATAAAGAAATACAAGTTTAACTCCTTTAATAAGTAAATAAAACTTTAAGTATACTTTACACAACAAGAAAGAAGCTTTTCTGATTTTTCTCAAGGTTGTTGAAAACTTGAATGAGCTCTTGAGGGGTTGGTGAACTTAAAATGAAAGCTTCTTTTGCTTGAAGAGGACTTTTTGCTTAGGGCTGAAATGAATGCTTGAATCTCTTATATTTTTTTCTCCTTTAAGTTCCTTTATATCTTCAATAGATGCTAAAAAAAATCTGAGCAGATTTAGAGCCATTGGAGAGCTTTAAATGAGTATTAAATATAATCAAAATGGACTGAAAACTAGTCGTTACGGAGATTTTTCATCATAGAGATCGACCCTAGGGTCGTCCCTTGCATAGGGGTTGACCCTAGGATCGTCCCCTACACAGGAGGGTCGACCTCTGTGGTGCAGAATAGAAAGTACCTATTCTGTATCTTTGGCTTGCACAGACCACAGAGGTCGACCCTGGGGTCGACCCCTGGCACAGGGGTTGACCCTAGGGTCGTCCCCTTTGGGTGTGCCAGTCAAAAATAGAATGCCGTTCAGTCTCTTTTGACAGGGATCGACCTAGGGGTTGACCTTTTTCTTTAAACTTGATTTTCTCTCAAAATATATATCCAAAAAATATGAAATTATCTCCAATAGATCATAAATCTTTTGTTCTTGCTCTTAAGGCTTTCGAATAAGAACTTGTTAAAATTATGATTTTGCTTCTGAAATATAATAAATCTTTTCCCAAACCAAAATTATTAGTAATCCCCTCAAATATTTTGTAATCATCAAAATCAATTCATGAAGCAACAATCTCTTCTTTTTTTTATGATAACAAAATACTTGAGTAAAAGCAAAATATAATGTATATAAAGTATTGATTAAGAATTTTAAATTTATGAAGATGCATCACTTAAACATTATAGTCAATTATTTGAATAAAATATATTCAATTATTTAAATAAAATGCATCATGAGTAGTTTGAAGACATCATGACTAGTTTGAAGATAAGTTGAAAAATTGCTTATAAGATTATTTTCTTTGACAAATTTACTTATTGCCCAATTTTATTTCTCTACTCCCCCTTTTTGACAACATCAATTAAGATCTTAAGAAATTTTAAAAAAAAAATAAAAAAGACTCCCCCTCACTACAGCAATCATAAAAGATATTTCAATTTGCTCATATAGAAAATATTATCATTCATAATATTTTATAGCACATATATGAGGTATTTTTCATATCACATAATTAAGATATTTCAATTGATGCCATTCATAAAAATCAATCCAAATGACATTCATAGAAATTAAAAGTATATATATATATATATATATATATATATATATATATATATATCCAAAATGTGACTGAAGAGTTATCAGATACATAAGTATCACAATACATAAGAGTCAAGTCAAAATACATAGGTTATACAAAAGTCATGGGTAACAAAAAATACAACTATTCATGAGTCAATCAGCCAACAAATACAAAGGCTATAAGTTAGATCCTAGACATAAAAGACTAACTATGCTAGATCTAATAAACATCATGGCTTGAGGTGTCAGAATCAGAAGAGTCAGAGATATGATCAGGATCAAAGCCATGGGCACGTCCTCGACCACGTCTGCCTCGGCCACGGGTAGATGTACTGGCACAAGTAGAAGGGCGAGAAGGTCCTGGAGCCTGAGAAGATATGGACTGTGCTAGGAGAGCAAGTCTGATGGTGTCCAATTGTTTCAAAGCTCTCGACATGAACTACATCAACATATCAATCTGAGTAGAGACAGCCTCATTGGAGTCCCTGATCTCTCTCCTCAAAAAATCAAAGTCACTCTCCAAAATGCCTTAAAGCCAGCTGCCTCTGCAGACAGGTTGGAGACCTCCGTGATGTCCTCTTGTAGCTGGAGATGGGCTAAGACTAATACCTGCCTCTGCAAATCTAAAACTCTACTCGTCAGTCTCAGAATACATCCCTCAAGCTCCTCAAGTCGTGCAGACTGAGCTGTAAGCATCTAAAAGATAGTAGAGACATGAGGGATCATAGTCTGGTCTGAAACAGCCTGAAATGTCATCTTCAGAGTAAAAATTGAGGTGGCAAACTACTGGGATAAGATAGAAGCAACCTGCTGGGAAATCAACTGAATTTGATCGTCTACAAGTCTGATCACTGAAGGATCTACTCTGCTCCCTGACTGTGGTACAGAAGCATCCCTTCTCACTGACTCTGAGGGACCAGCCTCGTGATCAGACAAGAACTGAATATCAGGAGATGCTCTGTGATCACGAGGAGGTGAAGACGGTCCCTCCTCTACTCTCTCCTCAACATCCTTCGACCAACCACCATCAGTCTTTGAAAAACCCATGCGGTGTAGTGTGTGGCAGTTGACGGTGTCAGAATATGATAATCTGGTGACTACCTCTCCCTCAAAACAGACTCTGAACCTCCTAAAGATCAAGGTGAGTGCCATACCATAAGGCAGGTGAGCCTTAGACCTATTTAGGGTCTCTCTCATGGCCTCAATCATCAGAGTAGGAAGGTTCAAGGGGGTCTCGATGATCATATGGTACATAATGCATATATCTCTACTAGATAAGAGGTCATGCCTGCCACTCCTAGGGATAAAAAGTTTGATCACCATGTGATGCAAAAATCTCATCTCTACTGAAAGTATCATTGCTTCTAATTTATTTAAATTTTTAGTAAATGCTCTCCCTAAAATAACACTTAGTCTCTCTTCTTTGATTGGGAGCTCCATATGAGTATAACCTTCACAAGGCAAGTGCAAGATTTGTCCCAAATGCAATGGATCAAGAACAATGTTAACACCTTCCACTAAAAACTTTACTGTTCCATTATAGTAACTTAAATTTAAATAGAACTCTCTGATCAAATCAACATAAGTATTTTTCTTCAATAGACAGTAAAACTTCCATCCTTGATTTTTAATTTTTGATCCAATTGAGAATCTCTTTTTTTCAAAAAACTTAAAATCTATGTTCTTCCCGAATTTTACTTTTCGATTAAAGAGTGGTACCTTGCTTGGACTAAGTGGGGACTGTGAAGAAGCTGGAGCAGGACCTGAAACTGTGGTTGGAGCAAGAGAGGGCTCAACTGTCATTCTTTTTCTGCGCACTTCCTTCTCTAACCCACGAGCAAACTTTCTTCTCTACGGTAGCTTCAATATGAGAGCCATTTCAGATAAGAGAGACTTGCAAATAGCTTAAGAGACATAATGAGAGGTAGAGTGGAAATGATTTTAGAAGAAAAATAAAGATTTTGGGAGATAGACCACTGGTTTGGAGAAAAGGGTTTGAAGCTAGGATAAGCTTGATCCGTCCAAATGAAGAAGAAAAAGAAGAGGAATTTTAAGAAATTTTTAACGATTGAGAGAGTGGAGAGGGAGGGGATTTTTGTTCGATGGAATGAGGAAGACGAAAGGCAAAGGGTCGGCCTGCTTAACTAGCAGAGATTTTCTAATAAAACAGAGTGCCCGATGGGTTTTAATGAAAATTACAAGTTTACTCTAGGGTCGACTCATGGCTAGAAAAATTCAAAAAAAATGATGAAAAAATTTTGAAAAATTTGAAATTTGAGAGAAGGGTGTCTGTTTAAGAGATTGATCATGTGAAGGATAGTTTTGAGTTTTTAAGAAAGGAGAGATGAGAATTGAGCTCAAAATTTGGTTCAATGAATTTTTGATAAAAAAAAACTTGAAATCAGAAAGATACTTAAGCTGATGGATCAAAGATTCCTACTTCTCTCCTAATTTCATAAAATCTATTTTCACTTAAGATCTTGGTAAAGATGTTAGCTAATTATTTTTTAGTACATACATAATCAAGAATTATATCATTATTTTGGACATGTTCTCTTATGAAATGATATCTAATTTCAATATGCTTTGATTTAGAGTGCTGAATTGGATTTTTAGTTAGATTAATAGCACTAGTGTTATAACATCTTATAGGAGTTTCATTGAGTTTGATGCCAAAGTCCTCAAGTTGTTGCTTAATCTACAAGATTTGAGCATAATAACTTCCGACTGTAATATATTCAGCCTCGATCGTAGACAGTGCCACTGAATTTTGCTTCTTGCTAAATCAAAAGATTAAGTTAACTTCTAAAAATTGATAAGTTCCACTAGTATTTTTTCTATCTAATCTATATCCAGCAAAATCGAGATCTGAATATCCTATTAAGTCAATTGATGAGATCTTAGAATACCATAATTTTAGAGTTTGTGTACCTTTTAAATATTTAAGAATTTTTTTAACTATATTTAAATATATTTTTTTAGATTTGATTGAAAGCGAGTACATAGACAAATACTAAAGATAATATCTGATCTACTAGCAGTTAAATACAATAAGAAATCAATCATACCTCTATAAAATTTTGAGTCTATATTTTTACCTTCTTATTCTTGTCAAGCTTATATGATGGGCTCATGGGGGTACCAATTACTTTGGAGCCCTCTATTCCAAATCTTTTGAGTAGTTCTCTTGTGTACTTGCTTTGGGTGATGGAAATTCCTTCCTTTGTTTGTTTGATTTGGAGTCTGAGGAAGAATGTAAGTTCTCCCATCATGCTCATCTCGAACTCTTCTGCATGAGCTTAGCAAAATCTTGACAAAGAGTTTCATTAGTAGACCCAAATATAATATCATCAACATATATTTGTATAACTAAAATATCATCATGATTTCTTTTAATGAAAAGGTTTGTATCTATATTTCCTCTTGAAAAACTATTATTAAGCAAAAATTTACTTAACCTTTCATACCAAGCCCTAGGTGCTTGTTTTAAACCATATAATGCTTTGTTTAATTTGAAAATATGATTAAAAAAAGTATGATTTTCAAAATTAGAGGGTTGTTCTACATATATTTCTTCAGCAATATAACATTTAGAAAAGTATTTTTGACATCCATTTGGAATAACTTAAAATTTATAAAGCATACATATGCAAGTAAAAGCCTAATTACTTCTAATCTAGCAACAGATGCAAAGGTCTCATCAAAATCAATTTTTTTTCTTGATTATAACCCTTTGCAACCAATCTTACTTTATTCTAATTATATTTTTATATTCATCCAATTTATTCCTATATACCCATTTTGTGCCAATTACTGGATAATTTTTAGGTCTTGATACTAAAGTCCATATATTATTTCTTTGAATTGATTAAGTTCTTCTTGCATTGCATTTATACAATTATAATCTTTTTTAGCTTCATCTATAGTTTTAGGTTCAAAATGAAAAATAAATCAAAATGATTGTATGCATCTCTAAGTGAAGAACGATTTTTACTCTATGTATAGGATCACCAATGATTAATTCTTTAAGGTGATTGTGATCATACCTCTATTCTTTGGATAGATCATTTGTACTTTGAGGTTGTTCTTGTTATTCTTCACCTTCATTTCTTGTTTGTTTTCATGTTCTTCTTTATTTTGAATTGTTGAGACTTTTAGGGTGAGCTCTTTCATCCCTTCTATAAGAGGATCTGAATCATCAATACCTTCACTCTTTCTTGAAGGAAGATCATAGTCTCATCAAAAATAACATGTATTGACTCTTCTACTACTAAAGTTTTTTTATTGAAAACTCTAAAAATTTTGCTAGAAGAGGAGTAACCAAAAAAAATAGCTTCATCGGATTTTGTATCAAATTTTTCTAATCTCTCTTTACCATTGTTCAAAATAAAACATCAGCAACCAAAAATATGAAAAAATATAATATTTGATTTTCTTTCTTTCCAAAGCTCATAGGGTATTTTTTTTAGAATTGATCTAATTAAAGCATGGTTTAAAATATAACATGCCGTGTTAGTTGCTTCCACCCAAAAGTATCTTGTGAGGTTGCTTTCACATAGATGGTACGAGCCATTTCATTCAGAGTTTTATTTTTTCTTTCTACTACCCCATTTTTTGGATATCTTAGGTGCTGAAAATTGTGATCAATATCTTTTTCATTGTAAAACTTTTCAAAATCTTGATTTTAAATTCATTTCATGATCACTTCGAATATTTTGAATTGAAAATCTTTTTCATTAGTAACTTTTTGATAAAATTTTGAGAACACATGAAAAATTTCATCCTTATGTGCCAAAAAGAAAACTTATGTAAAATGAGAGAAATCATTAATAATTACAAAGTCATATCATTTTTCGTCTAAACTAGTAGTTCTAGTGGGTCCAAATAAATCCATGTGTAATAATTCTAATGGCTTAGAAGTTAAAACAATATTTTTAAATTGGAATGAGATTTTTTTGTTTACTTAATTGGCATGCATCATAAATTCTATCCTTTTCAAAATTTAATTTAGGTAAACTGGTAACCAATTTCTTTTTAATAAGTTTTGAAAGTGAATGCATGCTAATATGTGCAAGCCTACGATGCCAAAGCCAACTAATCATTAATTTTGGTATTCAAAGCTACTAGGCATTGCATATTTATCTTGAAAAATTATTCAAATCTACCATATAAATATTACATGTCTATGCCCAACAAATTTAATGCCTTCATCATTAGAACTAGTTACTATGCATAATGAAGATTCAAAAATAACTTTATACTTTTATCATAGAATTGACTAATGTTAATAGATTATATTTCAAACCATCTACTAATAAAATATTTTCAATATACTTGGAAGGAGTGATACCAATGTTACTATATTGATGATCTTTTCTTTGCTATTGTCTCCAAGGGTGACCATCCCTCCATCTTTTGCATCAAGTGTGATGAATTGGATTCATCACCGATCATGTATCTTGAGATCCGCTATCAAGATACCATTTTCAATTTATTCCTTAAGATTCAAGATACACCTACATACAAAAATCAAGTTTTGACTTTAGGTACCCAAGTTTTTTTGGATCCTCTTTGGTTAGTCACATGGTTTCTTTTGGAAACCCATATTTTCTTCACATTAGAATTTTCAGATTTGCTAAAGAAAATATGTATAGGATTTGTATCATACTTTACTATATTTAAAGTAAGTAATATATAAAATTTGTTGCTTGATGAGTTCACAAAGATATTTTTCAAAAATTTTTATTTCTTTAAAGGGTTGTAGCCAAGACCGACTTTATCATAAACGGCCATTTGATTATCAAGTATCATTTGAAGTTTATTTGAATTTAGAGTAAACTTTTCTACCATAGATTTTAACTTAGCAATTTTATTTTTCAAGTTCAAATTTTTTGTGTCAAGATCAATTTTTATTTGAAATAATCTCATTTTTTTTAGTAAAATTGATTCTTTGATTTCAATTCTTTGTTCTTTACTCCTAACTTTTTTAGATCATTAACTAAATTATAAAATGCTTCTTAAAGTTTTTCAAAAGTAAAGTTATTAGAAGTTTCAGTGTTTACCTCATTTTCATATGCCATAAGGTACAAGTTGGCTTGTTCATGTAAATCTTCTTCTT
>NC_026000.2:94482641-94555141 GCF_000442705.2 Elaeis guineensis
ATATATCCATTTAGAAAAGTACTTTTGACATCCATTTGAAATAACTTAAAATTCATAAAGTAAGCATATGCAAGTAAAAGTCTAATTGCTTCTAATCTAGTAACAGGTGCAAAGGTCTCATCAAAATCAATTCTCTCTTCTTGATTATAATCTTTTGCATTCAATCTTGCTTTATTTCTTATCACATTTTCATGTTCATCTAATTTATTCCTATATACCCATTTTGAGCCAATTACTGGATAATTTTTAGGTCTTGATACTAAAGTCCATACATTATTTCTTTTGAATTAATTAAGTTCTTCTTGCATTTTGAATTGGTGAGTCTTTTAGGGTGATCTTCTTCATCCCTTCTATAAAAAGATCTGTATCATCAGTACCTTCATTTTTTCTTGAAGGAAGATCATTAGTTTCATAAAAAATAATATGTATTGACTCCTCTACTACTAAAGTTCTTTTGTTAAAAACTCTAAAAGCTTTGCTAGAAGAGGAGTAATCAAGAAAAATAACTTTATCGAATTTTGCATTCCTAGTCTTTCTTTACCATTATTCAAACAAAATATCGGCAACCAAAAATATGAAAATATGCAATGTTTGATTTTCTTCCTTTCCAAAGCTCATAGAGAGTTTTCTTTAAAATTGGTCTAATTAAAGCATGGTTTAATATGTAACATGCCGTGTTAATTACTTCTGTCCAAAAATATCTTGGGAGGATGCTTTCACATAGCATGGTACGGGCCATTTCTTCAAAGATTCTATTTTTTCTTTCTACTACCTCATTTTGTTGGGGTGTTCTAGGTGCTGAAAGGTTATGGTCAATACCTCTTTCATCACAAAACTTTTCAAAATCTTGATTTTCAAATTTGGTTCCATGATCACTTTGAATATTTTGAATTAAATTTTTTTTTATTAGTGACTTTTAGATAAAATTTTGAGAATACATGAAAAGTTTCATCCTTATGTGCCAAAAAGAAGATCTATGTAAAATGAGAGAAATCATCAATAATCACAAAGCCATATCATTTTCTACCTAGACTAGTAGTTTTAGTGGATCCAAATAAATTCATGTGCAATAGTTCTAATGGCCTAGAAGTTGAAATAATATTTTTAGATTTGAATGAGACTCTTGTTTATTTATCCAGTTGGCATGCATCACAAATTCTATACTTTTCAAAATTTAATTTGGGTAAGTCGGTAACCAATTCTTTTTAATAAGTTTTAAAAGTGAATGATGCTAATATGTGCAAGCCTATGATGCTAAAGCCAATTAGTCTCATTAATCTTGGCATTCAAGGCTACTAGGTATTGCATGTTTATTTTAGAAAGATCATTCAAATCTACCATATAAATATTACTATGTCAATGCCCAACAAATTTAATGCCTTCACCAATAAGACTAGTTACTATGCAAAATGAAGATTCAAAAATGACTTTATATCCTTTATCACAAAATTAACTGATGCTTCATAGATTATGTTTCAAACCATCTACTATTAAAATATTTTTAATATACTTGGAGGGAGTGATACCAATGTTACCTATACCGATGATCTTTTCTTTACCATTATCTCCAAAGGTGACCATCCCTTCATCTTTAGCATCAAGTGTGATGAATTGAGATTCACCACCAGTCATATATCTTGAGCATCTGCTATCAAGATATTATTTTTGATTTATTTCTTGGGATGCAAAACACACCTACATACAAAAATCAAATTTTGACTTTAGGTACCCAAGTTTTCTTGGATCCTTTTTGGTTAGTCACAATGGTTCCTTTTGGAACCCATATTTTCTTCATATTAGAATTTTTAGATTTGTTAGAAAAATTTATATAGAATTTATGTCCTACTTTACCATATTTAAAGCAAGTAATATTTAAAAACTTGTTGCATGATGAGTTTACAAAGATATTTTTCAGAAGTTTTTATTTCTTTAAAGGGTTATATCCAAGACCGGCTTTATCATAAATGATCTTTTGATTGTCAAGTATCATTTGAAGTTTATTTGAACTTAAAGTAAACTTTTCAACCATTGATTTTAACTTGGCAATCTTATTTTTTAAGTTCAAATTTTTTTGAGACAAGATTAATTTTTTATTTGAAATAATCTCATTTTTTTTAGTAAAGATTGATTCTTTGATTTCAATTCTTTATTCTTTTCCCCTAGCTTCTTTAGTTTATCAATTAGATCATAAAATACTTCATGAAGTTCTTCAAAGGTAAAGTCATTAGGAGTTTCAGTGTTTACCTCATTTTCATGTGCTATAAGGCACAAGTTGGCTTGTTCATTTGAATCTTCTTCTTCGGAGCTTGACTCATCACTTCTACTCTATGTAGCCATCATAGCCTTTTTCTTATACTTCTTGGGAACCTTCTTAAGTTGTGGACATTCAAACTTAAAGTATCCCAACTTCTTACATTCATAACAAATAAGGGGTTGCTCCTTATCCTTCTCTTTGCTATATTTTCCTTTTGTAGGTGGTCTCTTCCTCATTCTTTGTCTTCTTTTCTTCAAAAACTTCTTAAACTTTCTAGTAATGAGGGTCATTTCTTCATCCTGCTCTTTATTTTCTGTATCATTGAATTTCTCATCAAGTTGAGCAGTAGATTTGAGGGCGATTATCCTCTTCTTTCTGACATCTTCTTCTTGATGTTGTTTCATGCTTAGCTCATGTGTCATTAGCGATCCTAGAAGCTCCTCCAAGGGTAAGATATTTAGATCTTTGGCTTTTTGGATTACGGTCACTTTGCCTCCCAAGTCCTTGATAAAGACCTAAGAATCTTTCTCACAAGATCACTGTTAGAATAAGACTTATCAAGACTTTTTAGATCATTAATAATATTAGTAAAATGAATAAATATTTCAGTTATTGATTCATCATGCTCTATTTTAAAGAGTTCATATTTATGCACAAGCATGTTAATTTTTGATTCCTTCACTTGATTAGTTCCTTCATGAGTTACTACTAATCTATCCCATATTTTCTTAGCTGACATGCATGTTGAAATATGATTGAATTCATTAGCATCTAGAGTACAATATAAAATATTTATGGCTTTTGCATTAAGTTGAGCCATTTTCTTGTCAACCTCATCCCATTCTTTTTCGGGTTTGGTTGATTCCATACCATCAATTATTTTAGTGAGCGTGTGTGGTCCATTTACTATGATACTCCATATATCATAGTCAAGTGCTTGAATAAAAATTTTTATCCGAGCTTTTCAATAGGTATAATTTGACCCATTGAAAAGTGGAGGTCAGTTTGTGGACTGCCCCTCAGCTAGTAAAGCACCAACTTGAGTTGCCATAGATCTTTAGCTCTTTGATGGTTAAATCAAAGTAAGACTAGAGCACCATGCTCTGATACCACTTGTTGCCCAGCTATGCAACCCAAGAAGGGGGTGAATTAGATTTTTAAAAATTTAAAATTAATTTAGAACCATAAGGATTAAGTAATAAAAGGCAAGTTAGTTGAAGTGATGGATTTAAGCAAAGTGAAGATATTAAATGCAAGAGTGTAAGAAGAAAAAGAAAATAAGATAGAGAACAAGTATACTACAAATAACCAAGATTTTATAGTGGTTCGATGCCAACCTTGCACCTACATCCACTCCCCAAGCTCCTACTTGAGAATTCAAATCCACTAAATCATATTCAATAAGAATACAATATCGGTACCTCCGACTCTACCTATCCCAAGCTAGAATATTTATTTTTTGAGTACAAGCCAACCCAATATAATTCGATTCAAAGTTCGGATCAACCTTTTCATGTTTTGAAATCTTTCCAAAACTAAAGATCAACTCAAAAATAGAGTATAACAGTTAATCACATGAAAATATAAATTTAGCTCCTTTAATGAGCAAATAAAACTTTAAATGTACTTTACATAATAAGAAGAAAGCTTTTCTAATTTTCTTCAAGGTGGTCGAAGACTTGAATGAGCTCTTGAGGGGTTAGTGAACTTGAAATGAAAGCTTCTTTAACTTCAAGAGGGCTCTTTGCTTAGGACTGAAATGAATGCTTGAAAGATCTTCAATTTTTTTTCTTTTTTCCTCCTTTAAGTTGCTTTATAGCTTCAATAGATGGTAGAGAGAAATTTGGGCTGAAATAGAGCCATTGGAGATCATTAAATGAGCATTAAATGCAGCCAAAATGAGCTAAAAAACTAGCCGTTATGGAGTTTTTCCATCGTAGGGATCGATTCATACACATGAGTTGACTCATAGGGTCGACTTATGTGGCACAGAACAGAAAATGACTGTTCTATAATTTTGGCGTACATAGCAACAAAGGTCGACTCATAGGGTCGACTCATGAATAGGAGTCGACTCATGGGGTCGACTCAATTGGATGTGTCAGCCAAAAAATTAGCGTGCCGTTCAACTTCTTTTGACATGAGTCGACTCATGGGATCAACTCAATTTTATAAATATGATTTGCTTTCAAAATATACATCCAAAAATATTGAGATTGCCTCCAAAAGATCACAAATCTTCTGTTCTTGCTTTTAAGGCTTTCGAGTTAGGACTTGATAAAATTATGATTTTACCCCTGAAAAATAATAATTTTTTTTTAAGTCAAAATTATTAGTAACCCCCTCAAATGCTTTGTAATCATCAAAATCAATTCAAGGAGCAACAATTCTCCTAATCCAACGTAAAAGATGAGGAGCTGTAGCCAGGGAATGGAATCCACCTAGATTCTATCTTGCTCACGTCATCCTCTAAATCCTTATAATGGGTGATGATATCCTGCTCTGGCTTCCCTGGGATCATGGCCGCCACCATCTCCCATTGCTCAGGGGTGTCCCTATCGAAGTGTGCCAGGGCATCCTCGAAGAACTTGTTCTCCTTTTGTGTCCAACTCTCGCTCCTCTTCGAGCCAAGAAGCCAACTTGAGTTGGGGAAGTATGGGGTCATTGGAGGAAGAACTTCCATCCAGGAGTTCATCACCAATTTTAGGTATTTCAAAACTTGAACGACTATTTTTCAGATGGTATAGCAAACAGAGGGCAAATCCAGCACAAGGAGCGGGTCAAGCTATATTATTTTCCAAAAGGAATCAGAATAGATACCTATCCCTCCAAAACTAAGGAGAATCTGAAAAAAAGAGAGCTTGAGGAGAATACACCAATTCAAGAACATCCTTTCTTTATTTTCTTTTCAAAAATAAACAAAGAGACTCAACCATCAATAGATTACTAGAACGATGATGATGACGATGATGGCTAGCAAAATCAAAATTTGAAGCCCAAAAGATGGACCCTAGAGCTCGCCATAACCATTAGATCCAGCACCCTAATTCAAGAAGCATCAAAGAGAGTGGAAGCCAATCCACATGGAATCCAAAAGAGCAGAGCTCGAAATAAGCAAGAATCTTGGAGATCGAGAGTATCTATGACATAAGGCTTGTATAAATTGCTAGACCGCAAACCCCTGTAAAACCCTGGACCACCCACCACCATAGAGTTTTCAATCAGCATAAAGGAATAGAGAGCAGCGATCAAGTAGAGATAAGGCAAAAAAGCAATCTTTCAAGGAGAAGAAGTGGATAAAGAGGCAAAAGAGCAATCTTTGGATGGGATAAAAGAGAGCAAAAAGATGAAACAAGAGTAAAAAAAAAAGGGTCAGGAGAGGGGGAGACGAGAGAGAGAGAGCGTGTGCTAGAAGAACAAAGAGATCTGAACACCGATCTATTCCTCTCCCCTGGCTCTCTATTTTATTTTCTCTCTCCTATGAATAGATCTAAAAATGGAGAAAATGAGAAAGGAGGGAGGGAAGGTGAAGAAGCCTTCAGCACTGTTCACGACTGAAGGTAACTTCAATAGTGCTAAAGGTGCCTTCATGTACCATGAAGGCCCCTTCAGCACTGTTCATGAAGGCACCTTCTGCACGGTTCATGAAGGAGAGCGAGAGGTTCAAGGTGCTATAGGAAGGATGAAGGCTAGTCTGATTTCAACTTCATTCGATCCATACCCAAGTTCACCAAATGGCTAACCTGTATGGACTGACCGCACCGCATAGACTATGAATTATAACCAAAAGTTGATCCCTCAAAATTTTCGTTCATCGTTTGCTGGATTATACAATCTAGAGTACGAGAATTTGATATTGTATTAGATAAGGACTTAGCTATCATGTATCATGTAGTCTAAAAATGCATCCCCCTCAACCCTCCAAGAAAGATTATCAGGGCTATGCAAGAGACGGTGGGTAGAGCAGAGACATCTTTACCTTATGCTATGATTGTAACCTATATCTTTAAACATTTTGTGGTAAGGCTTTAGAGAGAACAATCAATCAAGGTGGCAAACTCAATGAAGGAGCCCTCCACAAAATGTATTTCTTCAAAATTCTTCAAAATTGATGGTCAGTGGATTAGGAAGGGTGGAAGCAGAGATGTTCAGGAGAATATTTTAGCTGAGAAAAAGAAATCTCATTTTAGTGAGGATGGAGCAGCAGGACCTTCTAGATCTACAGAGCCAAGAGATTTTGATGATCAAGTAAGGATGACTCTAGATTGGGTCACTTAGAAGGTCACATTTATTCTTCAATCCTCTCAGTCATAAAATAGTACAAAAAGTCATAAAACAGTACACAATATCATAAAACAGTTGAGAAAGTCATAAAATAGTAGAGAAAGTCATAAATAGTGTATGATGTCATAAAACAATGTCGGATATCAAGAAATAGTGAAGGAATTGATAAAATAGTGGCAGATGTCATAAAATTATGTAGAGAGTCATGAAATAATATTGGAAGTCACAAAATAGTATAAGATATCATGAAATAGTTCAGAAAGTAATAAACAAGTACATAGAGTCATGAAATAATATCAAAAGTCATAAAATAGTGCAGCAGTGCAATGAGTCATGAAACATTGTCAGAAGTCATAAACAGTGTTGGACATCATGAAATATTGGCGGAAGTCATAAAATAGTGTTGGATGTCAAAAAATAGGAGAGAAAGTTAAAAAATATTGTAGAAAGATATCAAAAATTAGTGGAAGTCCTAAAATAATGCAAAAAGTCATAAAATAGTACAAAAGTGATAAAATAGTGTAGAAAATTATAAATAGTGGAGGAAATCATAAAATAGTGTATGATATTATAAAACAATATCGGATGTTAGAAAATAGTAGAAAAATTGATAAAACAATGGTGAAAATCATAAAATAGTATAGGAAGTCAGGAAACAATGTTGGATATCATAAAATAGTGAAGGAAGTCATAAAATAAAATAAAAACTCATGAAGGATGTCATGAAATAGTGAAAGAAGATATAAAATAAAACAAAAAGCCATGAAATAATGTCAGAAGTCATAAAACAATACAGAACATCATGAAATAGTGCTAGATGTTATAGAACAGAATAGAAAGTGATGAAACAGAACAGAAAGTCATGAAATAATATTGAAAGTCATTAAATAATGCAAAAAATCATAAAATAGTACAGGATATTATAAAATATTGGCAGAATTTATTAAAAAGTAATGAAACAGTACAGTAAGTCATGAAATAGTGCTGAAAGTCATGAAACAGTGTCAAAAATCATAAAACAGTGTCAAAAATCATGAAACATTAGTGGAACTCCTACGACTGCAATAAGTCATAATCTGCACTCAAGATGTCATGAAGAGAGTACAGGATGCCATTCTCCTATTAGAAAAAATATGTTAGATATCATGTATGGGCTCTAGGATGTCACGGAAGGGTCATGGGAAGGCTCATAGAAGGGTCATTTGATTTGCGAGAACTCATAATCCAGGGGCGTGATGACATATTTGTTTGAAAAGGCACCGTCGAAAACTGTTTCGACACTAGAAAGTTGTGATCGGGTATCAGAGGTCAAAATCGAAGGCAGAACTCGATGTGGAATCTAGCCAAGGTATTAACTTTATCTAACTATCCACGGAGATGCTGTGATAATTAAACTACTTGAAAAAAAAAAGAGAGCCATGGGATTTTTACTTCCTGACTGGCCCGACATGCTGCCGTCATTGAGCAATTTAATGGGAGCAATTTAAGGGAAAAAGATGCTGTCTAAAACCTTCAACAGTCAAAGCAGGATTGAACGCCCTGGAGCTCAGAGAGGAAGGAGAGCATCGGAGGGGGTGGAAAGAGAGGGGAGCATTTGAAATGGCAAAGCGAGAGTGCACGACAGCCCAAAAAAAAAATCCTTGCATGGAGGGAAAGGGCATTTTCATCCGAAAAAATTGAAAAAAGTGATTTGTGATGGGCATTAAATGGAGGTCACGATCGGGGATAGGTGCATCTCTATTTTTTTGGCATGGAATGAGGCCCAATCCCATCTTCCATGTAGATGCCACGTAGCCCAATCGCAGCATATGGTGTGCTCTGCATTAGATTTATTACACCACCCCCGGTGTGCAAAGAATTATTCTTATGAAATTATGATGTCTTATCTTTTTTGTCTAAGAGGATTTTGTCAAATTAATTATATTTATATTATCATATTTTATTAAAATTTTATTTTATTTAATTTCAAAATTCTCGAGTTGTTGTTTAATCCAAAGGATTTGAGCATAGCAACCCTAGCTATAGCACACTCGACCTCGATCGTGGAAGGTACAATTGAGTTTTGCTTCTTGTTAATACATGAGATTAAATTCAACCCAAAAAATTGGCAAGTTTTTCTATCAATTCTACACCCTCCATATTCAGTATCAGAATATCCAATTAAGTGAAGAGTGTTTATAGTACCACAATCTTAGATTCTAGATTTTGAGTGCCCATTAAATATCTAAAAATTCTCGTTACAGTAAGCAAGTGAGATTCTTTTGAATTTGATTGGAATCTAGCACATATACATATACTAAATAGAATGTTAGGCTTACTAGTAGTAAGATAAAGTAGAGATCTAATCATACATTGATAGAGCTTTTATCTACACTTTTACTATTTTCATCCTCTTCAAGTTTGCAAGATGGGCTCATGGGTGTTCCAATATCCTTTGCATTTTTCAATGTCTTCCTTTGTTTGCTTGACTTGAAGCCTGAGGAAGAAATTGAGCTCTCCCATCATGCTCATTTCAAATTCACCCTTCATTAGCTCAGCAAACTCTTGGCAAAGATTTTCATTAGTAGTTTTCAAGTTTGCAAGATGGACTCATGGGTGTTCCAATGTCCTTTACATTCTCCATCCCAAACTTCTTGAGTATCTCTCATTGCCTTCTTTTGTTTGCTTGACTTGAAGCTTGAGGAAGAAATTGAGCTCTCCCATCATGCTTATTTTGGATTCATCCTGCATTAGCTTAGCAAACTCTTGGCAAAGATTTTTATTAGTAGTTTTCAAGTTTGCAAGATGGGCTCATAGATGTTCCAATATCCTTTGCATTCTCCATCTTCTTGAGTATCTCTCAATAACTTTTTTTGTCTGCTGGACTTGAAATCTGAGGAAGAAATTGAGCTCTCCCATTATGCTCATTTCGAATTCACCCTGCATTAGCTCAACAAACTCTTGGCAAAAATTTTTATTAGTAGTTTTCAAGTTTGCAAAATGGGCTCATGGGTGTTTCAATATCCTTTGCATTCTCCATCCCAAACTGCTTGAGTATCTCTCAATACCTTCCTTAATTGTTTGCTTGACTTGAAGTCTAAGGAAGAAATTGAGCTCTCTCATCATGCTCATTTTGAATTCACCTTGCATTAGTTCAGCACACTCTTGACAAAGATTTTCATTAGTAGTACCGAAAATATTAGTAAATATATTAGTAAACTTCTTCCATGAAACTTTCTTTCTTCAAGATAATCTCAAGAAAAATATTAGTAAATATATGCTCTAATATTTGGTCATCATCAAAATCACTCTTGAGGTCAACAGCTGCAACAGCTGCATATGTATATAGTCAACTAAAAAAAAAGTTGCACATGAATATAATTGTTTGCCAAAAATAATTTTGCACACAGGCTAAGTTATATAAGTTACACATGTAATTACTAAATGATATGAATATATGACATTGATTGAATTAATTATATTTAATTGATAATGGATAAATTGTTCCATCACCATCGCTTACATGCATGATAGTTATATCCTAATTTAAATTTTTAGTTGTTGGTTATATATTATCGATGTTGACTTTAATTAGTAATTAGTTCGATACTGTCTATTTTAGCAAATGATTGATCTTACATATAATACAATAATCAAAACCCATACATATATTAATTTTGTGTGCTTAATTAGGGTATTGATTTGTTTAATTATATGAACCATATTTTGTTTGGGCTTTTCAAAAAAAGATAATTAAAAATAGAATGGCAAAAAATATTGTAATTAATTTTTATTTTTTTAAAATAAGTTTGTGTGTATGGATTTTTAAAATTCAGGAGAAAAAACTTCTAAATTTCGTATGATATATCTCTTTCCCCCTCTCACCCGCATGTGCGAGATATCTCTCTCTTTTACCCTCCGAGCCACAACCTCCTCTTTCTCTCTCTCTCTCTCTCCTATGCACTACCACCGTGCTTCTTTGCCAATACCTAAAAATCCTTTTTCTACCCACGATCTCTCTCTCCCCCCTCTCGTGTCTGCAAAAACTCCTTTTCTAATCTCACCTTGCTCTTTCTCTAGCATCAACGCCATCTCCAAGTCTCGCCTCTCTCTTTCTCTCGCATTGATGCCATCTCTAAGTCTTTGGCTTCCTCAGATCAGCCTCCTCATCTTGGCTGAGGACTTTCACTGTCTCTACGACCTCTGCTCTGAATGTGGGGGGCCCATCTCTGCAGATGTATGGTTTAAACATTGACTTTGATTTTTGATTCTATAGGTTCTCTCTTTCTATTTCATTATAATTCTAATTTTTTCTAGATTTATTACTTGCTGATCTTGATTTCATTATCATATTTTCTTGAATACCTAAGACATTGGTCCTGAATATTTTTTGTTATTCTTATAGGTCTTCTTATAATCTCGACAGTTTATAAAGTTTCTACTTCTAATACAAAGTTTTTAGCATTAAAAGTGTTCAATTTTGTAGAAAATTAGGCTAATGGAAAATAGGGCAGTTGAGAATGATAAGAACTAGATTGAATATGATAAGCATACACCTGAATATGAAAAGGATTTGGATGCATTTCTAGACATTGCATTTTCTCTCCCTGGGGTAGTGGATATAATACATTGTCCTTATACTAAGTGCAACAATGGCTACTACAAAACTAGAAGTGAAGTTAAGATGGATTTATATTTATGGGGGATGGAAAAGACCTACAAAAGATGGATGTATCATGGAGAAAGATTACATGTTGCTTCCCTTGATGAGCTTGAATTAGATGATGATGCCAATTTTAATGGAGGCGATGATGCTGCCACTTTTGAAATGTTATATGATATGTTTAGAGGAGAGAACCTTGGAGAAAATATTGAAGGTGTGTCCAAAAATTTAGGTAGTCAAGAACCTCAAGAGCCCAATGAAGAAGCTCAAAAATTCTATTGGTTATTAAAAGATGCAGAGCAAAGTTGTACCTAAATTGCCAAGGATTCTCTAAGTTAACATTCACAGTAAAACTATTCCAAATGAAATGCCAATATGGATGGAGCAATAGATCTTTAGATGCTTTACTAAGTTTACTGAAAAGTGTGCTGTCACCAGAAAATATATGCCCTGCATCATTTTATGATGCCCGAAAGATAATTCAAAATTTAGGGTTGGATTACAAGAAAATAGACGCTTGTAGAAATGATTGTATCCTTTTTTACAATGAATATGCAGATCTGAATGAGTGCCCAAAATGTAAAGAGTCAAGGTGGATAAAAAATGAAGATCGTGGCAGTGATGAACCTAGTCTCTTAGGTTCTAGAAAAGGAAACAATGTTTTAGCAAAGACTTTGCATTATTTTCCATTAAAACTAAGGCTTCAACATCTGTTTATGTCTAAACAAATAGAAATTGATATGAGATGGCATAAAGAGAAGAGGATTGATGATGGCATTTTAAGGCATCCAGTTGATTCCATGGCATAGAAATCATTTGATCAACAACATCAATCATTTTCTCAAGACCCTAGAAATGTTAGACTTGGACTTGCAAGTGATGGTTTCAATCCTTTTGGAGCCATGAACATCTCACATAGCACATGGCCAATTTTACTTATTCTTTATAACTTACCACCATGGCTATGTTTAAAGAGTCCTTATTGGATATTATTATTGATTATTCCTCGACCTAAGTCACCAGGAAACAATATCGATGTGTACTTGCAGCTCTTAATTAATGAGTTGAAATTATTATGGAAAGTTGGAGTTGAAACTTTTGATGCTCATAAGAAGCAAAATTTTCATCTTCGAGCTGCTGTTTTATGGACTATAAACGATTTTCCTACTTATGCCATGTTGTCCGATTGGAGCACCAAAGGGGAGTTAGCATGCCCTTGCTGTAATAAGAAAATAGTTTCAAAGAGATTGAAGCATGGTCATAAATATTGTTACATGGGTCATTGTCACTTTCTACCTGAAGATGATGCTCATAGAAAAAACAAAACTCTATTTGATAACTGTAAAGAGACTTGAAATGCACCTAACTTCCTTTCTAGATATGATGTGCTGGAACAATATCAAACTTTTGAACAAGTCATATTTGGGAAGCTCACTCCAATGAAGAGAAAGAGAGATAAAGATAAGGTGCATAACTAGAAAAAGAAGAGTATTTTTTTGGAGCTTCCTTATTGGAAAACGTTATTGCTGCGACATTATTTGGATGTGATGCATGTGGAAAAAGATGTGTGTGATTGTACTTTGGGTACAATACTAAGTCTTGATGGGAAAAACAAAGATAGCTTGAATGCTCATCTTGATCTTAAAGAGATGGGTATAAAAAAGGGACTACATCTACATAAATTAATAGAGGACAAGTTTGAACTACCAGCTGCAAAATATACTACGTCACTAAATGAAAGGAGAACTTTTTGCCAACTTTTGAAGGATGTAAAGATGCCAGATTCTTATGCATCTAATATTGCTCGATGTGTTCAAGTCAAAGAAGGCAAGATATATAGACTTAAAGTCATGATTGTCATGTTCTATTAGAATGCTTGCTGCCACTTGGGATTTGAGGCCTTCTTTTTTAAGAAGTTTATGGTGCACTTATTGATCTAAGCCTTTTTTTTGGACAACTTTGTTCTAAGACTTTAAAGATTGATGTTTTGGAGAATCTTGAAGCTCAAATTGCTGTAATACTATGTAAGTTGGAAATGATTTTTTCATCTTCATTTTTTGATATTATGGTGCACTTGACTATTCATTTGGCGACTAAAGCTAAAGAAGCTGGATCATGCCAGTTTTGTTGGATGTATGCAGTTGAAAGGTTAGTTGTGAATATATAAAGAAGAGTTTTTTTTTTCTTTTCTCTTTCAATATCATTGGCACTATATTTCTTTACTTTTTTTATATTGATA
The DNA here is from genome assembly GCF_000442705.2 of Elaeis guineensis. Lineage (NCBI taxonomy): Eukaryota > Viridiplantae > Streptophyta > Magnoliopsida > Arecales > Arecaceae > Elaeis > Elaeis guineensis. The sequence goes on from NC_026000.2 coordinate 94,496,061, forward strand.
TATAATTTACATTGTGATATCTTTGTAGAGAGTTACGGGAGTTGAAAGGTTATGTGTGAAATAAAGTACATCTAGAAGGCTCAATTGCCGAAGCCTACTTGTCAAAAGAAAGTATGCATCTCTGCATAAGATGAATGATTTTGATACATTATCAGGAAGAAGAAATTTTGATGGAGTTGAAGTGGAAACTTATGACTAGCTATCTATTTTTAAAGTGGGTGGCAGATTTATATTAACAGGAGACTATAAGTTGCTTGACTTCGAGGAGTATAAGCAAGCTCGTTTTTATGTACTAAAGAATTGTGAAGAGGTCAATACATGGGTTGAATAACACTTTGAAGAGCTCTCAAGAGAAAGTTCTTACAATGTGGAAAGAAGATATAAGGAGTAATTTATAAAATGGTTTGAAAACTGAGTAAGTTTCTATTCAATTAAAATTCAAGGTATAAATATTAGATAATTTTATAACTTCATTGCTATTATATATACATACCTATAGTTTTTTTTAAATTCTTTGTTTATGTGTGTTTATAGGAGATAATCAAAATTGGGACCTCTAGTCATAATCTTGTGAGTAAGTTGTACATAGAAGGAGATAATCATGTGAATAAGCAACTACTATCATTGGCTAGAGGTCCCAATCTTCGTGCAACCTACTACAAAGGTTACATCTCTAATGGGTTCAGGTTCCATACTCAAACTCATTAAGCTTAGTTAAAAACATAGAATAATGGAGTGATTGTGAAAGGTGATGAGCACACAGGGAATATGGATTACTATGGCAAAATAGTTGAAATCATCAAATTAGATTACTTGGGTAAGAATAGAGTCATTCTTTTAAAATGTGATTGGTATGAGGTTCCATCACAAGGTAGACATCAAACAAGGGGATATAAGAAAGACAAGCATGGGTTTATTACTTTGGATACTATGAGAACTTAGTATACAAATGAACCCTTTATTTTAGTAAGTCAAGCAGAATAAGTATATTATGTCAAAGATGTTAACAATTCTAATTGGCAAACTGATGCCTAGGTATGACTACCCAAGAGGGGGAGAGGGGGTGAATTGGATATTTTGAAAATTTTAATCAAATTAAAACTCTAACAAGTATATGCTTCTAACTTGAATGATTTTATGGGGATTACAATATGTAGTAGTGGAAATAAAACATATTAGTTGTAGTGCAAGAGATGAAAATAAGTAATACAAGAAACTAAGACAAAAAAGCAAGCACAACACAATCACATAAGATTTATAGTGGTTCGAAATAACTCGCTCCTACATCCACTTCCTAAGCTCTCCTTGAGAATTTTACTATAATCTTTTTTTGATTACAGTGTGTTTGTTTTCTTGGGCTCGTAAATAAATTTAGTTGATTTTTTTGGGACCATCAATTACAATCCTACACTGATAGTTTTTTAGGCTCACTATCAATCCAGTTGGTTTTAACCTTGGCTCACCAACCACAATAATACAATGTCAAATTTTGAGCTTGAACTAGCCTTAACTCCTAGTTTCTTTCCTCCAAAGAAACTTATAAAGAAATAAAAATATAAATTCAGTACAAAAGAAAAACTAAAAAGGAACTCCTTTTGAAGTACGAAGAAGAGATTGAATGATGCACTTTTGAAGCTTGAAAATCCTTCTTAGAATGCTGAGAGGATGCTTGAGAAGGTGTAGAAGATAGCTCTTGAATGTCCTCTAAAATCAGTGCTTGAATCCCTCTCTTCTCTTTTTTTCTTGAATATTCAATGGAGCTCTCAAATTTAAATGATTTCTACTTTTAATCTACTTTTCTTCATTTTTTTTTTGATTCTCTACTTTTAAATAGACTTGACAATGGCTGAAGAAGGAGTTCTAGCCATTGAAATAAAGAAAACAGTTATTGGGAGTGATTGGAGGTAAAAAGTTGAAGTTCTAAAAACTAGCTGTTACAGTCAGCTACAGTAACTAGGTCGACTAAATCTTTCATTAGATAAACTAAGTACTAGGTCAGCTCAATTTTTTCTTAGTTTTTCACTGGATCGGTTAAATACTGGATCACCTTAATTTTTCACTGGATCAGCTCAGTCTGAGGTTCTGAAATTTTAGCTTTCTATTTTCTGTATCCACTCAGACTAGATCGGCTCAGTCTTTTACTAGGTCGACTCAGCTTGCGTGCCAAGCATACCAACATGCCGAAATCAACTCAAAATCTTTCAGAATCGACTCAAAATCTTTCAATATTATTTTTTTTCATATTGAGCTATCCAAACTTATGAAATCTTGTTTCTTGAAGGCTTTGGCTTCCTAACATAAGCAGACCTTTTTTTTGGATGAATTCTTCAATTTAAGCATCTGAAAACTCCTATAATCATCCTTGAAATACATGACTAGTATCATCTATACTCAATATTTTAGAATCATCAAAATCAATCTTAGGATCAATAATCTCTTCCTTTTTGATGATGACAAAATTTTGAGTATATACACAATAAAAAAAAATAATGTGTTTCAATCAAATTGATATGAAGTAATAGAGTAAATACTTGTGAATTCCTACTTCATACATGTTCTTAATTAATCTTTAATTTACTACATATTTTATATATACTTATATTAAAGAATGTATCAATTCAAATCAATGACTATTAAAGTTTCAATCATCAAGTTAATAAGTATCTTAAGCATTAATCCTTTGAGCATATACTCACCATCTCTCTTCTCCTTTTTAATATCATCAAAAAGGATAACTTAAAAAAAAGTAATCAACAAAGTAAATTTTTCTTTAACAATTCAAAACATCAAGCTCCCCTTAGAATTATAATCAATTGAGTTTACTTTTCAATCAAAATTTATTCCCCCCTTACTATATACCAAATTTCTTAGTCTCATTTCTTGCTTACCCTTGATACAATTAAATTAATCCTTATCCTTATTGAATTTTGTATCTCATATTTAAATTGATATTGAATTATGAAAAATAATACATTATGACAAGATTTTAATGAAACTTGATTTGCTTTCTCCATTTATCAAATTTTAGTATCAATTGAGTGGATTATGTATTAAACTAAATATTTGATCAATTCAAGTATCAAATACACACATAACATTCACTCAAGTAAGCACCAAATTAATTTTTTAGAAGGTTTATATAAGATAATGAAAACAAACATCCAAAAATCCAATAAGTATAGCATACACATATAGCATACACATCAATCAAGCATATAATCTTTTATGAATGTATATTTTATCTTGATATGCAAATTTTAACATTACTTATAAGCATGTTAGAAACTAATTTAAAAATTTTATATCCAAATAAGATCTTATACAATCAAGCTTATCTTAATTTAGATTTCTCAAATAATTAACAATCAAAATAGTATGATATAAAATATTAAGAGAGTATGCAAATAAATAATATATTCAAAATTTTTAACTCATAAAATAAGATCATTACACACATTGATAAATTATCAAAATTAATAATCAATGATGGTACGATGTAAAGAAGATTTAGCTTTTACCAAACATCATCATCCATTTTCTCAATTCCAAGCCATCCATCTATAAGAGTTAGCCCTTTTTACTTAATTGGATATTTAGTCTACTGGTAAAAATTATTTTCTAACTTTTGGTACCCAAGCCATCTTGGGTTCATAGAGGTTAGAGTACATGATTCCTTTTGAAATCCAAATTTGTTTGACAATGTATGCTCAATTTTTTTAATGTTGCATTTTGAAATTTTATGATCAATTTGGTTCCATTTAAAGCATTTAATTAAGCAATTTTTAAGTGAGGTTCTTGTGCACATATATATTCTTAACAAATTTCTATTTTCTTAAGGGATTAAATCTAATTTCAGCTTTATTGAAAATAGCCTTTTGATTATTGAAAATCATTTGAAGCTTTTGTGATCCATAAGTAAATTTTTCAAGCATTAGCTTCAAATTTTCAATCTCTTTCTTGATTTTTCATTTTCTTCCAATAGAGATTTCAATAATTTTTCTTTATCATTAACAAAAACTTTTAACTTATCAAATTCTGCTTTCAACTTTTTATTTTCTTTAACTAATATTTTTTTAGATTCTTAAAGCATATCCTTTTCTTTAGCTAAAATATTTTTTTCATTCAAGACATCTTCTTTTTTTATCAATAATTTGCTCTTTTCATTTGCCAAAAGAAGATTTGATCTTTTAAGTTCTTTATTTTTCAACCTTAACTTTTTAAATTCATCCATTAAATCATTGAAAGCTTCTAATAATTTATCAAATATAAATTGAGAAGAATTTTCAAAGTTTACCTCATCTTCAATAGTCATGAGGCAAACATTTGCTGCTTCCTCTTCCTCGTTGGAGCTTGAAATGTCACTATCTCTCCAAATCCTTAATATTGCTCTTTTGGGGTGCTTCTTGAGTAAGGAATAATCTGGCTTGTAATGTCTTCCCTTGTTGTAATTGTAGCATATAATATTTTTCTTTTATCTTTTCTCTTCATCTTCCTTATTCTTCAAGCTTATTTTTTATAAGAAAACTTTTAAACTTTCTTGAAAGTAGAATCATGTCCTCGTCATCCTCTTCACTTTCTTCTTCTTCATCTTCCTCCGACTCATCGCTTCCTTCAAGATTGGTGATGGACTTGAAAGCAATGGTCTTGCTCTCAAGCTCCTCTTCTTCTTCCTTTGTGCCATGTTCAACTCATGTATCATAAGTGAACCAATGAGCTCTTCTAGGGATAGCTTGGTGAGATCTTTAGCTTCTTGAATTGCCGTCACCTTTGTTTCTCATTCCTTTAGCAAGGACCTCAAAATCTTGCACACAAGTTCATGATTAGTATAGGTTTTATCAAGATAATTCAAAATATTAATAATATTCATAAATCTTGTGAACATATCAGAAATAGACTCATGTGGTTCTATTTTGAATATTTTAAATTTATGAATAAGCAAATTAATTTTAAAATTTTTAACTTGACTTGTTCCCTCATGAGTTACTTCTAATTTTCAAATCTCTTTAGCCAATATACAAGTTGATATTCTATTAAACTCATGCATATCTAAAGAACAATAAAGAACATTGATGGCTTTAGTATTTAATTGAGCCATCCTTTTGTCATTTGCATTTCAATCTTTTTGGAGTTTAGGCACACACATATTATTGAAAATCATTGTGTGTGTATGAGGACTATTAAGTATGACACTCCACATGTTATAATCTTGTGCTTGAATAAAAATTTTTATTCTAATTTTTCAATAAGTGTAATTAGTGCCATTGAAAAAAAGAGGTCTAATAGTTGAGTATCCTTCACCCAACAAACAACCAAATAGATCAGCCATAAGATCTTTAACTCTAAAAACTTAGAGCACCTGCACTGATACTAATTGTTGTCCAGGTATGGCTATCCAAGAGAGAGGGTGAATTAGATATTTTAAAAATTTTAATCAAATTAAAATTCTAACAAGTATATGCTTCTAATTTGAATGATTATGTGATAATTATAATATGTAGCAACAAAAATAAAATATTTTAGTTGCTATGCAAGAGATGAAAATAAGTAATGTAAGAAATTAAGGCAAGAAAGCAAGTACAACACAAACACCCAAGATTTATAGTGGATCGGAGCAACTTGCTCTTATGTCCACTTTTCAAGCTCTTCTTAGAAATTTCACTATAATCCTTCCTTAATTACAATATGTTTATTTTTTTGGACTCACAAACAAAGCTAGTTAATTTTTTCGGGATTACTAACCACAATCCTACGTCGATAGTTTTTCAAATTCACTATCAACCCAGTTAGTTTTAACCTTGGCTCACCAACCACAACCATACAATGTCCAATTCTGGGCTTGGACCAGCCTTAACCTCAAGTTTCTTTCCTCTAAAGAAACTTGTAAAGAAATAAAAATATAAATTCAACACAAAAAAACAACTAAAGAGAAACTCCTTTTGAAGCATGAAGAAGAAGCTGAATGATGCTCTTTTGAAGCTTGAAAATTTTTCTTAAAATGCTGAGAAGATGCTTGAGAAGTTGTAGAAGATAGCTCTTGAATGTCCTCTAAAATCAGTGTTTGAATCCCTCTCTTCTCTCTTTTTCTTGGATATTCAATGGAGCTCTCAAATTTGAATGATTTCTTCTTTTAATCCACTTTTTTTCTTTTTCTTTTGATTCTTCACCTTTAAATAGATTTGACAATAGCTAGAGAAAGAGTTCAAGCTTTTGGAATGAAGAAAATAGCCATTGCAAGTGATTGAGGGTAAAAAGCTGAAGTTCTGAAAACTAGCTGTTACAGTCAGCTATAGTAACTGGATCGATTAAGTTTTTCATTGAGTCGATTAAGTATTGGATCAGCTCAATTTTTTTTAAATTTTCACTGGGTCAACTAAGTACTAGGTCAGCTCAATTTTTTACTGGATCAACTAGTCTGAGATTCTGATATTTCAGCTTTCTATTTTCTATATCAACTCAGATCGGATCAGCTTAGTCTTCTACTGGGTTGACTCAGTTTGTGTACCAAGTATGCCAACATACCAGAATCAACTCAAAATCTTTTGAAATCGACTCAAAACCTTCTAATATTATTTTTCTTCATATTAAGTCATCCAAACTTATGAAATCTTGGTCTTTGAAAGCTTTGGTTTGCCAATTTAAGGAGATCTTTTTAATAGATGAATTTTTTAATTTGAGTACCTGAAAATTTCTACAATCAATCTTAAAATACATGATTAGTATCATCTATACTCAATATTTTAAAATCATCAAAATCAATCCTAAGGTCAACACAAACAGTAGTGAAGGTGCAACCCCGAAATGTTTATGATATACTAGAAGTTTATAAAGCTAAGGAAGCAGAAAATTCTATAGATTTAGATGAAGTATATCAGCAAAATGAATTAGGATGTGTGGGCAATTTTTTATATGATTGCTTCTCTAGTGATGCTGACCTTGATTTACATAAAGATGAGATTAAGGGAGTAAATATTGATGGGACTAGTGTCACTGATACTACTTCAAATAGTGATGATGAAGATGAGGAAAAAATTGACTACGACATTGATTCTTCAAGTGATAGTGGCGGTTTTATGGAATTAATTGATGGTGATGACTATTTGTGACATTTAATGGCACTTAAGAACTTGAACTGTTTAATAGCAGCCGTAGAGGTCCGGGTGAAGATCCTCTACACTTCACTCTGCCATACTAAGTCAATCGCAAACTCTTTTCCTTGAATATACATATTTGTGTATTTTTTCTCTTTCTTGTAGTCTGGTATATATTTTGAGATGCCATAATCCGTAAGTTGTATATTGGCATTTTCTTATAAGTTGTATATTTTGAGACACAATTTATCATTTAGTCTACTTAAGTAATATCTTACTACTTTTTAGGTTTTGATATGTTGCCAAAAGGCCAAAATTCAAAGGCTAAGTCTAGCAAGTTCATAGCACCTGGCACACTAAGTAGGGCTCATGATCATGGATCGATATTAACTCAAGCATCGATGGAGCTTAAGGCTCTTTCACATATGACTAATATAGTAAGTATGCATAATTCACTGATATATACATGTATATCAACTAATTTTTGTTTATACATGATACTTATTGTTGGTGCAGAATTTCACCGAAGTCGGAGAAGCTGGAGCCGAGATGACCGCGGCCGCCGCCAAGACCTGCAAGGGAAGTCTAAACCAGAGTTGGGGGTGCTCCGACAAGACCCTCCGATGCTCAAGTCAGTACTCTGCTTCAACAGAAATAGAGTGCTCAAGAGAAAATTTTAGCAGAGTTTCGAGATAGAGTTTAGAGCTTAGAGAAGAACATATCTGGGGGTCTCTTTTTGTAGATGGAGAGCGTAACTGATGGACAGCAATGTCTGTAACTGCCTGATAGTGGGCCGTTCAGAGCCGTGCGGAGTTTGTTATGGAGAGTAGTGGCGTCAGGGGCCGTTCAGGGTCACGTGGAGTTTGTTACGAAGAGTGGAGTGGTGTCCATTGTCGCGACTTGCCAGAGAGTGGTGGAGCCCAGAGAGTGGAGTGGTGTCCGTTGTTGCAACTTGCCAGAGGGTGGTGAAGCCACGTGGAATCCGTTTCAGAGAGTGGAGTAGGGTAGTGGCCATTGTTGTGACTTGCTAGAGAGTTCGGATCTGTAGGCAGCTCGATTAGGATGTCTGATAGAGTGGAATGGCTCTTTATCCGATCGATCTAGGAGAAGCTCGGATGTTTTCGAGGTTGCTGATGAGTCTATTATTGTTGGATGCCTCAGGTGCTGATGCTACAGGAGGGAGTCATCTGCTGTAGAAGCTCGGATTGAGGCTTTCTATTGGTGAAGTCCAGTAGGAGTCCGATTGCTAGAGAAGTCCGTCTAAAATTTGCCTGATGTGGAAGCTCGTCTGAAGATTATCCATCGGAGAAGTTCAGTTTCATGAAGAATCTGGTGGAGGGTCGGTCGGCGGTGGGCTTCGGATGGCGTTGGGGAGGCTCGTCTGCTGGAGGAGTCTGGGGATCCTGTGGAAGTCTGGATGGCGTTGTGGAAGTTTGGCTAATGCTATTGAAGGCTGATGGCTGGGGAGGTTCGACAGACACCGGAGGTGATCGATCATTGTAGAAATCCAGTTGCTGGAGCCCATCTGTTGTAGAAGCTCATCTGAAATCCATCCACTGTGGAAGTTCGGACGGAGTCTAGTTCTTGCAGAAGGTTGAAAGGAGGCCGCTTATTGTAGAAGCTCAGTCGAAGATTGGTTGTCGTGGAAGCTCAGAGTAATGACCTGGCCGGTGGAGCCTGTTCTGTTGTAGAAGCTCGTCTGGGATCTGGAGTAGATATCTGAAGTAGACCGCCTGCAGTAGGAGTTCGGAGTAGACTGCTTGCTGTAGAAGTTCGACTCTTGCAGGAGCTCAGATGGAATCTAGAAGGTGGTCGACCATCATAAAAACTTGGATGGAGTCTGGTTACTGTAGAAATCACATCATCGGAGAAGTTCGGATATTGATGAAGTTCGGAAGAAGTTCAAAATAGGGTCGTCCGCGGTCGGAAGGAGTCTGGGAGGGATTCAGAGAATAGTTGATCACTGTAGAAGGTCGGCTGATAGTGAAGCCCAGAGAGCCTTTGGAGTGGCCCGGTAGATGAATGGGAAAGCTCATTGTCAGAGAAGTTTGGATGGTCGAGGGAGTTCAGAAAGACGTCATACAAGGTCGGAAGCCGAAAAAGTCCGGGAAGGGTCGGTCTTTTACAAACTTCAGTTGGAGGTATTTTATACCCAACACCAGTCCCCATACTTTCGAGTTTGGGTTCCGAATGAAGGAAGTACAGAGAAGTTCTCACAGCCGAAGTTGTCCTCCTCGATTTTTGCACTCGGTGGTTGCCAGATATTTTGGCATTTGGCGCGCTAGTGCCGGAGTCTTTTCAAATCAAAGCAATCCGAAAAGATTTTTTCAGACTTTCCGCTGGGGCGTGACTCTAGGTACGGTGCAATAATGATTTTGTCAGCTGTCAGCTATTTTCAGTCGCCTGCCATGATGAGTGGGACACGCGGCGAGTGTAGGTCAACCAGAGAAGATCCGCAATCATTATTGCATCGGACCCCGGGGTCTATTTAAACACATCCTCCTCTTTCAGGGGTTTCACTTTTCCTGAGAGAATCCCTCGGTCCCCCTCCTCTTCTCCGAGAGCTCCAGCTTCTCTAGCATCCTTCTCGGCCTTAGGCATCCTCCTGGTCGACTTCCATCGTCCCTACCATCTTTCTGCACTCCTTGGGCCAACCTAGGTTAGTTCCGAAACTTCTTATCATTTTTCTATTCTTTCTTCTTCGTATTCTGTTCGTTTAGCTTCCTTGAGAGCTTGCTTGCTACTTTTCCTAATTTTTTTTTTCAAAATTTCTGTGGCTTCCATTTGATCCAAAATATCTTTCGATATCTCCTCTTCTAGCGGTTCTAGGAGTTCGTCAGTCCCAGTTCCCCAAAGTCCTTGTTCCATGGACGAACCCGTAGTTAGGACCGAACCTCATCTGGTCTTTGCACTGGACACCATCCCCAGCTCTTTGACTCTGGATGAACTCTCACTGATAAGGATTCTGTATGGAGTTCCTCCGGAGTACATGCTGGAACTTCTCGGGCCAACTAATTGGGCTAGCACCCCTCCTCCCGGCCGCTTCTGTCTATACTAGGAGGCCTTCTGTGCCAGACTTCTGCTTCCACTTCTGCCTTTTGTCATCGCTCTCTTTCATTTTCTGAACATTTCTCTAGTCTCAGTAGCGCCGAACTCCTTTAGGTTTTTCATAGAATTTCTTTCCCTTTGTCACCTAGCCGAAGTCCAGCCAACCCTTTCTTTATTTAGGTATTTCTACACCTTCAAATGTCACCCCTCAGCAAAGGACTGATGGTACTTCTCCCCCAATTTGGTAGAAAGAGGTTGCTGAAAGGCACCCCCTCTTCTATCCACAACTGGAAGGAGAGGTTCTTCTATGTCCGATGCCCGACCTTAGAGCTAGGATTACCCCCTTGGGGCTCTCTGAGGGATTCCATCCATCGGGCTTCTAGCCTGGAAAGGGATGACCTCGAAGCCTCCAAAAAGCTCAAGGCCTATCAAGCCCCCCTCCTCTCTGAACTTCTGAAAGAACAACTCTTGTTCAACGTCGGCCTGAGTCCTCTTAACCCTATCGGTATCATTATTTATTTTATTTTATTTTATTTTATTTTTATTGCTTCTCCTTTTTCTTATTCTATCTCTGAGCCGTGGCTGGTCTTCTTTTATTGCAAACATGGACGCAGATGTGGCTCGGAGGTTAGCCCAGGGTCTCAAGATCCACAAGAGAAAAGGTGCCTCAACTTCGGGGTCAGCGAAGAGAGCCAGGACGGGAGAGACAAGCTCGACCGTGCCTACGCAGGTGGCCATGGCAGTTGACATCCCTTCCGACATCGAACCCGAAGTCCCCCGAGCCCCCTCAAGGAGCCCCCCGACCAAAGATCCCGCCCCAGAGGCTCATCCCGAGGGGGCACCCGGGGCCGAAGGGAGGAGGAGAAAGAAGACCCTGGCCCGCAAGAGCCACAGCCGCAAGACGACCGTCGAGGGGGCCGGCGGCTCCGAGGAAGACCTGGGAGAAAATCCCTTCAACAACAGGGATTTAATAAAGAGGCTGGTCGAAGGGTGCATTCTACCCGAGGTCATCCAAAGGATCATCCTTGTCGATCCTGAGCTATGGGTCTGGGACTCTCTGGGATCTTTCCTCGAAGTAGGTTAATTCACTTTTTTCTCCTTCTTATTTCTTTACTCAATTTACTCCTTAGGCTTTATATTGACTCCCCAGCTTGTCTTGCAGATTGGGCACCAGCTCATCGCCAACATCGAGGCGATGAAGATCGCCAAGAGGGAGGTAGCTCGGGCGGAGGAAGGTCGCCTGGCTGAGGCCACCTGCCTCGAGGAGAAGATCATCGAGGTCATAAGTCTCCAGAAGGTGCTGGAAAAGGAGGGACAAACCTTGTCCGATCTGAGGACCGCCTTAGAGGAGAGAAAGAAGGCTGAGGCCAAGGTCTCCGAACTGCAGGTGCAGGTTTTCGAGCTGAAAGTGCGGATCCCATCCTTGGTCTCGGAGGTAGGGGCCCGAGCAATGGAGGAGTTCAAGGCCTCCTCCGAGATGGAGGATCTACAGGTCCAGTTCGGCCAGGATGCCTTCATCAAAGGTTTCAAACTCTGCCAAGAGAAGGTGGCCGGAAGTTTTTCGAACTGGACCTCGGCTTCCTAGACGAGGCATCCGACGATGAAGCAGAACCATCCGAAACTGCTGCCGGTCCTCCTCCAGTCGGGACCTCATCGACCGCTGCGGCCGTCGCTGCCAATCTTCTGGAGACGCCGAGCCCCTTCACTTCTGCCCCAGAGGTCCGAAACCTCTAGTTTTGTATTTTTTCTTTGTGGTGACTTTTCTTCATTCTCTTGTACTTGAAAATTATTTAATCAATGAAATCAGATTCTTCTTTATAGAGAGCCCCCTTTTTCTCTTCTGCATTCTTTTCCTTCTCTTTTGTCTTCTTGTACTAATTTGAGTCGTGGCGCTTTTGTCTCCCAACGACAGTGCCTTGCCGAAGCTCTTCCCCTACCACAGGGGATTCCTTTGAAGTCGATGATCCGAGACCTCAGAAGGAAAGTTTGTCAGTTGATGAAAAAATCCAAGGAGCTGGAAGATGAACTTCACTGGCTGAGGAAGAGCCATTCGGAAGTCACAGTGGAGGCTATTCGCTTTCAAGACCTCCACAGAAAGGGCCTCATGGACTATACCCGGAGGAAGACTGACTTCGTGACAGAGCTTGAGGAACTCCGAAAATGTGCCAGTGATTGATCTTGGACTCAGGCTTCCAAGATCAGCTCCCTTGAAGTCAAGCTGGCAGCCGCACGGGAGAAGATCGATCAGTTGGAAGGGAGCTCATCCTGGCTCACAATCCAAGTCGACTGCGATCGAGACTGGTCGAAGAAGTTCTCCGACCTTCAAAAGCAGCTGCAGGACGTCGAGGTGAACTACAACACTTACCGAGTCGGCTGGAGCGGGCAAGTAGAGGACTACCGAAGAAAGCTCCAGACGGCGACCGACGAAGTTGCTCACCTTCGGAGGTAGTTGTCTGAGAGAGTCCAACTTGCCTCTGCACAAGGCTCCGATGAGCTCCACTCCTTGAGGGGGACCATAGCAGAACTGTCTGTGGCCCTTGGATGGGAGGAGGCCGAACTGCAGCGGCTAAAGATTCAGCTGGTCCATGAGCAGCAGGCAGTCAAAGATGCCGAGGCGGAGTCCGAGGTCCTGAGGAAGAGGCTCCGAGAGTCGGAGGGCGAGAGCCGACGGTTTCACCAGATGTACTGGGATATGCTGCTGAGAAAGATGGAACTAAAGGAAGAAGTTGAAAACTTAAAGCAATCCCTAATAAGAACCAGAACCGAGAGCTCGAAGTCAGAAGAAGCTGGGCTTCCTTAGAGCCCCTTTTTTTTTTATCTTTCATCCTTCCATGTATTCTTTTTCTTTTCTTGTCGTTTCTCTTTTTTGGCCTTCAAAGCTTTGTAATGTACACTTCACTAATGAAATGAAAAAGAAATTTTCCATTACCTTGTCTATTCTGGTATTGAGTTATCGTTTATCGAACTTCTTTTATCTATTTTTCCTCGGCCTATGTCGAGTTTCCTCTTAGCGACTGAGTGTTTTTGATAGGCATAGCCTTTCTCATTGAGATGAGGTCCCTCGTACCTTTGATGTAGTTTGTTTTTCACTTATCGCTGGTGTAGTTCGTTGCCTTCCCTTCTTATCTCCCTTTTTCTTTTTATTTGGGCGAGGGCTTTCCCTCTGCTCTTAGCGAGGTTGTGGGGATGTAGAGGAGCCGCTGAGGAGGCTTTTCTCCTCATCCAGTCCTGATCGATCGGATCTTTGTTTGTGTTAGGGCGAGATTTTTCTCATGTCCCCGAAATAGTCAATTTCAGCTCATGCTAGGATGAGGTCCTCCTCCCATTCCTAACAAGGTTATGGGAGCACATAAGGGACGTTGTAAGAGCCTCTCCCCCCATCCGATCTTTAGGTAACCGGGCCTTCGATTTTGCTCATGTTAGGATGAGGTCCTCCTCCTGTTCCTAACAAGGTGGTGGGGGCACATAAGGGCCGCTGCAAGGGCCTCTCCTCCCATCTGGTCTTTAAGTAGTTGGACCTTCGATTTTGCTCATGTTAGGATGAGGTTCTCCTCCTGTTCCTAACAAGGCTGTGGGGGCACATAAGGGCCGTTGCAAGGGCCTCTCCCTCCATCCAGTCTTTAAGTAACCGGACCTTCAACTTTGCTCATGTTAGGATGAGGTTCTCCTCCTGTTTCTAACAAGGCTGTGGGGGCACATAAGGGCCGTTGTAAGGGCCTCTCCCCCCATCCGATCTTTAAGTAATCGGGCATTCGACTTTGCTCATGTTAGGATGAGGTTTTCCTCTTGTTCCTAACACGCTTAATTTTGATTGTATGAGGGAGTTACTTCCTGTCATTATAAGCTCATGCTAAAAGGATAAATATGCAAATATGAAATTTTTATTTAAGGCAAAGCTATTGGTAATACATTTGCAGATTTTTCGAATTCCATGATCGCGGAAGCTCTGCTCCTCTGAGCTCTTTTAGGTAGTATGTTTTGGGCCAGACTACCTCCTTGACTTCATACGGGCCTTCCCAGTTCAGGGCAAATTTTTCTTGATTCTGAGGTTGTGAGACAACGGCTCGCCAAAGTACCAGGTCGCCCCCCCTGAAGGCTTTGCTTTTGACCCGGGAATTATAGTAGCGGGCTACTTTCTGCTTGTAAGCCACCATCCGAACTCGAGCTATCTCCCACTTTTCTTCTAATAAGTCGAGGTTGGCGTTGAGATCCTGTAGGTTGCACTGCTCGTCGAATGCCATGACTCGCATCGATGGAAGCTTGAGTTCAATTGGGATCACGGTTTCTGTCCCGAAGGCTAAGGCAAAGGGGGTCTCCCCTATGGGCAATCTCTGAGTAGTTCGGTATGCCCATAACACATGATAAAGCTCGTCTGCCCAAGTTCCCTTTGCTTTTTCAAGTCTCGCCTTGATGCCTTGCAACAGAGTCCTGTTAGTCACCTCGGCCTCGTCGTTTGCCTACAGATGGGCTACCGAAGTGAAGTTATGAGAGACATTTAGGTCCTCACAAAATTCAGCAAACCTTGCTCCAGCAAATTACCGCCTATTATCAGTAATGAGGGTTCTGGATAAGCCAAACCTACAAATAATTGACTTCCAGATGAAGTCTTGCACTTTAGCTTCTGTGATTTTTGCCAAAGGTTCAGCTTCGATCCACTTGATGAAATAGTCTATGGCCACCAGGAGAAACTTCCGCTGCCCGGATGCCATGGGAAAAGGTTCGAGAATATCCATCCCCCCATTGTGTAAACGGCCATGGGGTACTCAATGGTGTAAGTTTGGAGGCAGGTTGCCTTTGTATATTTGCATATCTCTGACACCGATCACATCTTCTGACATATTTGACGGAGTCATGGTACATGGTAGGCCAGTAATAGCCTTGTCGGAGCAGCTTGTGGGATAAAGATCTGACCCCCAGATGACTTCCACAGACTCCCTCATGTACCTCCCTCAAGACGAAGTCGGCTTCAGAAGGCCGGAGATATTTCAGGAGGGGTAAAGAGTACGACCTCTTGTACAGCTTGCCTTCGTAAAGGATATATCGGGAGGCCTGGTTCCTAAGCTTTCGAGCTTCTTTTGCATCAGGAGGAAGAACCCCATCCCTGAGGTATGCAACCAGTGGGTCGATCCAGCTGGGTTCACGGTGGATCTCCATCACAAGCTGTGGTTCTTCCGTACTTGGGCACTTCAGAACTTTGAAGAAGACTTCCTTAGGCAGCTCAGCCGGAGCCAGGGTAGCCAACTTGGAGAGAATGTCGGCCCTGATTTTTTTGCTCTCGGGATCTGCCTGATGTCAAAGCTGTCGAAGGTAGGGATGATCTCCTTTATCTTTTCTAGATACTTGGCCATACTGTCCTCCTGAGCTTCATAATTTTTGCTGACCTATCCCACCACTAATTGAGAGTCACTGTAGGCTTGAAGCCGATCTATTTCTAACTCCTTGACGATCCTCAGTCCTGCAATCAGAGCTTCATATTCTGCTCCATTATTTATCGCAGGGAACTCGAAGCGCAGCGCATACTCTGCGATAATTTCATCTGTATTGACCAAGATTAGGCTCGGGCCTGCGCCTGACATGTTGGAGGAACCGTCCATGTAGAGGGCCCAAAAACCATCAGGAAGATCTGTTCTTTCTTCAGGGGAGTTCGGCTGAAGCCCTGGGCTGTCGGCTTCATCTCGTCCATGTTCGGCCTCTTCCGGGATAGTGCATTCCACCATGAAGTCCCTGAATATCTGGGCTTTTATCGCAGGTCGAGGTCGATAGTCGATGTCGAACTCTGTGAGCTCGACTGCCCACTTCGCTATCCTCCCAGAGGTATCCGCTCGATGTAGAACCATCTTGATCGGCTGGTTGGTGAGCAGTATTATGGTGTGTCCTTGAAAGTAAGGTCAGAGCCACCGAGCTGCAATCAACAAGGCATAAGTTAGTTTCTCTAACTTAGTATACCTGGTTTCGGCGTCCCTCAATACTCAGCTTATGTAGTAGATCGGCCATTGAAGTTTTTCTTCTTCCTTAATCAGAACTGCTACGAGGGCCACAGGGGAGACCGCCAGATACAGGAACAACTCCTCTCCAGGCTTGAGCTTTGCCAATAGTGGAGATGAGCCGAGGTAGTTCTTCAGTTCTTCGAATGCTTGCTGACATCCAGCGGTCCAACAGAAGTTCTTCGGCTGCTTGAGGGTCTGAAAGAAAGGTAGGCACCGCTCGGCCGATCTTGAGACGAAGCAATTTAGAGCCGCTACTCTCCCAGTAAGGCACTGAACTTCCTTTATTGACTTCGGAGCGATCATTTTCTGGATGGTGCGAATCTTTTTCGGATTTGCTTCGATCCTGCACCCCGATACCATAAAGTCCAGGAGTTTTTCTGAGGCTACTCCAGAAGCGCACTTGGCTGGGTTCAGCTTCATCTTATATTTTTGGAGGGCACTGAAGGTCTCCTCAAGGTCGGCGACGTGGTTCATCGAGGATTTGCTTTTCACGAGCATATCATCTATGTAGACCTCCATGTTGTGGCCAATCTGCTCTTTGAAGATCTTATTTACCAGCCGTTGATAGGTCACCCCTACATTTTTGAGGCCAAAAGGCATGACCCTGTAATAATAAAGGCCACGGTTAGTAATAAAAGCAGTTTTTTCTTCATTCTCTAGTGCCATCCTGATTTGATTGTAGCCAGAGAATGCATCCATAAAAGTGAGAAGCTCGTAGCCCGAGGTTGCATCCACTAATTGGTCCATTCTGGATAGAGGGTAACTATCCTTCGAGCAGGCTTTATTCAGCTTTTTGAAGTCTATACACATCCTTTATTTACCATTCGCCTTCTTAACCAGGACCACATTGGAAATCCAGCTCGGATAGTTGACCTCTCTGATGAACCCAGCTTTTAGGAGTTTATCAACTTTCTCGGCTATTGCCATTTGTCTTTTCGGTGCATGACTTCAAACTTTTTCCTTCGTCGGCCGGTGTCTGGGATCAACAGCTAGGCGGTGCTTCATAACTTCAGCATCGATCCCTAGCATGTCCGTCGGAGCCCAAGCGAAAACATCGGCATTCTTTTGCAGAAAATTGATAAGCTATGTCCGCACCTCTTTCCCCAAGTTGGAGCTGATCTTCACTACATGCTCTTCATTCCCATCATTCAAAGGAATTGAGACAAGATTTTCTATTGGCTCACCCCGTTCTTCAGTCAGGTCATCACAGGTGTCCAATCCATCAACCGGACAGGGGTCAGACTGACCACTTCTTTGTAGGGCTATATTATAGCAATGTCTTGCCAGGGCTTGATCTCCTCTGACTTCTCCGACCCCCTGGCTAGTAGAAAATTTTAATTTCAAATGGTAGGTCGATACTACAGCTCGGAGGGCATTGAGACCAGGTTGGCCGAGTATTGCATTGTAGGCGGACGGCGCCCTCACTACCAGAAAATCCACTAGCACTCTAGATTGCTTCGGATATTGACCTGCAACTACAGTCAAAGTTATTACTCCCTCCACCAGCACAGCATCGCCAGTAAATCCTACCAACGGGGAGCTAATCGGTCCTAACCGACCATCAGGGATGGACATTTTTGAGAATGCATCGTAAAATAAAATATCAGCCGAGCTTCCACTATCAACAAGAATGTGGCATACATCATAATCAGCAATATTTAAAGAAACTACAATCACATCATTATGGAGGAATTGGATCTCCTAGGTGAAGGAAAAACCATCTTTTTCTTGCGTAGGATCTTCCAGATTTCATCAAATCTGGGATGGAATAAATTAAAAATTTTTATCCTATGCTATTTTTGATCTAATGTCTATTAGATCTAATTATATTATCTGATATTTAAAATCTAAAATTAAATCTAAAAGTATGAGAAATATAGACATACCTTAAGGGTAATCTAATTACCTTGTAGATGATCGCAGCACTGCCTGAGGTTCTGATGTAGCCAAGTAAGCACCTGGCCTCTACCAATATCCACTCAAGTAGGATCTAGAACATCTTCTTCTTATGATTCTATGCTCCAAAAATTAGATCAATATCTGATTTGGAAGTACTTCAGAACTCCTTCTGAAGTTGGAGCAGCAGCCTGTCGAAGATGTCCTGCAGCCTTCTGTTCCAGGCATCACCACGCCTTGTACCTTTGCCAGATGAATGTCCAACTTCTTGGACGTGAAGAAGGGAGAAAGGAGAGCAGGGAGGACATGGAGAAGAGGGGAGGGGGTGGCAGCTAATGGGCTTTTTGCATAAAACAAGTTCTATCTTAAAACCCTAGGTGCAGCAGGGTTTATATAGATCCTGTATGCTGTGCAGTGCCACATCATTTGACCAATCAAAAAATTCCAATAAATTTTGAAAAAATTTTGATTGGTGGAGTGATGTCATCTGATCATATCAGATAAGAATTCCCATGCTCTCTCCTATGTTGTCACCAACATTGGATGAGCACAAATAAGGTGGCGCCAAAGAGTCCAAGTTTATCAGGACTCTTTGGTTCTTATCCATTTGGGGTGTCCACTTAAATCCAATTGAGCTCACACCATAATCTGATTATGGTTCCCAATTTGAAATGGTTTGGACATGTGGACACTCCACAAAAATCTTCCAATGAATCCTCTTCAGTTTAAGACCCATATGTCAACTGTTGACAGATGTCCTAAAATGAAATTGGCAGGTGCTAGAAATTAGCAGGTGTTGTCTTAAATTCATCTCATGAATTAAGACAAATCTTTTTTGAGCTAGACAAGCTTTAATTAGACTGAGAGAAACCTTTCCAAGGTTCTCTAGATGAGCCAGATCATATTTGGCTCAGTAGAGACAGAAAAGATTACACGAGGAGAAAGTTAGGCTCAATCGAGTGCTAGCACGATTTTCTTGAATCTAATTGGATCTTATCCAAATCAATTGGGGTAGCCCAATTGATGATATCCAGACCCTAACCTTTGTTTGTGTGATCCAGTTAGGTTCAATTCTGTATGGTAATGAGACATGTCATGATCTCATCATCGACATCATCGAAACTCCTTTCGATGGACAAGAACTCTTTTGATTCAGACAATTAGAATGATCGATCATCAAAATCATTCTAATTGCTCCCAAAATCTAACAGTGACACCTAGCAGTATATGGTGGCAACCCATCAGAACTGAAGATGAATCTCTTGGTGCAGCTACCTGTGTGATTGAGTTCCTTTATCATGAGTCCCAACTGAATTAGGGTTAAGGTGAACTGGTCAAACCCAACATCAGTCATATGAATCAATCGATCGATCTGAGTCCGATGTGAAACCCAATGAAAAACTCTTTTCCATTATTTCACTCTACTACGGCCATGGGCTTAAGGACTCGATCTTTCGATCATCATAGGACTACTCCTCTCATCTATTGAGGTTGATAGATCCCATCTTGGTGCGATCTGGTTCCTACAATGGATATGCTACAGCCAACATACACCTCAGGATTTCGAATGGCTAGGAGACCGAGTTATGGTGTAGTCAAACTATAACACACTCAAGGTGAACCGTCGATGCACCTCAGGTCAAAGAACTAGACACACAACTGCAGCATTGAGCTAGTCATCGACGAGAAGGTAGACTTCCTTATGACTGCTCGAGGTAGTCACACTCAGTACTCTCATTCTCAATGAATACCTGTACTCTTTGTTGCTCCTAGATTGATTTTGATGATTACAAAGCAGATTGAAGGGATACAAAATTTTAAAATGAAAAAGTCCTTATGCTCTTCAAGGGTAAAATCATAATTTCACTGAAATCCTGATTTGATAGTACCATTTGGTAGAACAAATGATTTGAAATCTATTGGTGAAAATTTCATTGTGTTTGGACTTATATTTTTGAAGTTATGAAGGTTTGAAGTGCATGAGTCGACTCATGAGTCAACTCATGGCACTATGAGCTGAATGGCACGCAAAAAATTCCCATGGCACGCTGGATTTTTGACTTGGCACGACCTGTGCGTCGACTCATGAGTCGACCCACAAGGCATGAGTCGACTCATGAGTCGACTTCTGCTGATTTGAGCCTAAAAATCCAGAAATCAGACCTTCTGGTCTATGCAACAGAAGTCGACTCATGAGTCGACTCCTGATGCATGAGTCGACTCATGAGTCGACCCCTGCGACGGGAAATGTCAGCAACGGCTATTTTTTTGCCCGTTTTAATTGCCATTTATGCTTCCTAAAAATCCTCTAATGGCTCTTTATCTGCCTAAATTGTTTTCTCTTGCTTCTAATGCTACAAAATGCTTAATTTGATGAAAGAAATTGCAGATTAAATAGCGGATCAAACGTGAAATCAAATGTGAAGAGAAAAAAAAGAAAAAGAGAAGAACAGAAGAGAGGATCCGAAATTTGCAAGAAAAAGCCTGAGATCAACGAAATATCCATAGAGAAAAAGAGAGAGGATCCACAATATACCAGAGAGATTGTGAAAGAGAAAAGGAAGATCTTTCAAGGAGAGAATTCTTCACGCCTATTGTTTCAACCTTGATCTAGAGATTGTTCAAAGCTTTCAAGAGATCTTCAATCAACAATCAACCTCTTCTCAAGCGTTCAAGCGTTCATCCACTTTGAGAAAATCTAAAAAAGGGGTTCTTCATTTGAGTAAAGCTTTTATTGTTATATTTGCTCATTTAAGGAGCTGTTATTGTATTAATCTGTGCTCTAAATATTCTTACTCTTTGTGAGTTTTTGCTCTTGTTTTTGGAGGATTTTCAAAACAAGGAAAGGTTGATCCGAACCTGAAATCAGAGTGTTTTGGGTTTGCTTGTACCCGGGAAACAAGTGTTCTAGCTTGGGATAGCTAGGGTCGGAGTTTCCGACGTCTTGTATTCTAGCTTGGGATAGCTAGTGTCGGAGTTTCCGACGTTTTGTATTCGGGTTGAATACAAAGGATAGTGGATTGAAATTCCCAAGTGGGATCTTGGGGAGTGGATGTAGGTGCAAAGTTAGCACCGAACCACTATAAATCCTTGTGTTTGTGGTGTGCTTTATCGCTTTATCTTATTTCTTTATTATATCCTTGCAATACTACTTTAGGTAATTAATATTGATTTAAAGCCATTATTTTGTTCTTCATAAGTTATTTGTTGGGCTTAAAATTTTTAGAAACCCAATTCACCCCCCCTCTTGGGTTGCATAGCTGGGCAACAAGTGGTATCAGAGCCAGTGCTCTAGCCCTTCTTTGATCTAACAATCAAAGAGCCAAAGATCTATGGCAACCCATGTTGGAACTTCTCTAGCGGAGGGGCAATCAACAAACCGACCTCCACTTTTCAATGGGTCTAATTACACCTATTGGAAAGCTCGGATAAAGATTTTCATACAAGCACTCGACTATGATATGTGGAGTATCATAGTGAATGGTCCTCACACACCCACCAAGATTATAGATGGTGAGGAGTCAACCAAATCCGAGAAAGAATGGGATGAGGTTGACAAGAAATTGGCACAATTAAATGCCAAAGCTATGAATGTTCTTTATTGTGCACTAGATGCTAGTGAATTTAATCGCATTTCTACTTGTGCATCTGCTAAAGAAATATGGAATAGGTTAGAAGTCACCCATGAGGGAACAAATCAAGTAAAAGAGTCTAAAATAAACATGCTTGTACATAAATATGAATTGTTCAAAATAGAGCATGATGAGTCCATAACTGCTATGTTTACTCGTTTTACTGATATAATCAATGGTTTAAAGAGTCTTGGCAAATCTTATACTAACAGTGAACTTGTAAGGAAGATTCTCAGGTCACTGCCAAGAACTTGGGAAGCCAAGGTGACTGCCATCCAAGAAGCAAAGGACTTGAACACTCTACCTCTAGAAGAGCTTCTTGGATCCTTGATGACTCATGAACTTAGCATGATGCAACATCAAGAGGATGAAATCAAAAAGAAAAGAACCATTGCCCTCAAATCCACAACTTCACCTGATTATGAAACAGATGACTCTGAAGATGAAGATCAGGATGAGGAGATGGCTCTCATCATCCGGAAATTCAAGAAGTTTCTAAGAAAAAGGAAACAGGGGATGAGAAAGAAATTCACAAAAGGGGATCAAAGCATAGAAAAGGAGAAAGATCAAACCCCTATATGCTACGAGTGCAAGAAGCCAGGACATTTCAGATCCGATTGTCCTTAATTGAAGAAAGGTCCAAAGAAATTCAAAAAGAAGGCAATGATGGCGACCTGGAGTGCGAGTGATGACTCAAGCTCCGACGAGGAAACCTCAACAGAACAAGCGAATCTGTGCCTGATGGCACATGAAAATGAGGTAACTTCTGAATCCACTAGTGAATTTACTTTTGAAGAATTGCAAGAAGCATTCTATGATTCAATTGATGAATTAAAGAAACTAGGGAAGAAAAACAAAGAGCTGAAATTGGAAAATCAGTCCTTAGTGAAACAAGCTGAAAATCTTTCAATTGAAAAATTCACCTTGATTCAAGAAAATCAAAACTTAAAGGATGAAATGAACAAGCTGAAATCTATAGTAGATAAGTTCACCTTAAGTTCAAACAAACTAAATATGATCCTTGAAAATCAGAAAGCTATATATGATAAAGCTGGACTTGGTTATAAACCCCTAAAGAAACAAAAATTTCTGAAGGATATTTATTCAAGTAACAAGTCTACAAATATTACTTATTTTAAATGTGGAAGAATAGGACATAAATCATACACATGTCTTATTAACAAATATGCAAACACAAAGAAAATATGGGTTCCAAAAGGAACCATTCTGACTAACCTGAAAGGACCCAAGAAAGCTTGGGTACCTAAGACAGAAACTTGATCTGTGCTTGCAGGTGTGTCTAGCATCCCAAGAAGGAAACAGGAAATGGTATCTTGACAGCGGATGCTCGAGACACATGACTGGTGATGAATCACAATTCATCACGCTTGATGCTAAGGATGGAGGGATGGTCACCTTTGGAGATAATGGCAAAGGAAAGATCATCGGGATAGGTAACATTGGTATCACTCCCTCCAAATACATTGAGAATGTTTTACTTGTTAAAGGTTTAAAGCATAACTTACTTAGCATTAGTCAATTCTGTGATAAAGGGTATAAAGTAAGTTTTGAATCATCTGTATGCATTGTGACGAGTCCTATTAACGATGGCATTAAATTTATAGGATATAGGCATGGCAATGTTTATATGGTAGACTTGAATGATTTAACTAAATTAGACATGCAATGCCTAGTTTCCTTAAATGCTAAAATAAATGAGACTAGTTGGCTGTGGCATCGTAGACTTGCACATATCAGCATGCATTCTCTTTCAAAATTAATCAAAAAAGATTTAGTTCTCGGTTTGCCAAAATTAAATTTTGAAAAGGATAGAATTTGTGATGCATGCCAATTAGGTAAACAAACTAGAGTATCATTTAAATCCAAAAACACTATTTCAACTTCTAGACCTTTAGAGCTCTTACATATGGACTTATTTGGACCAACTAAAACC
Source organism: Elaeis guineensis (assembly GCF_000442705.2). Taxonomy (NCBI): domain Eukaryota; kingdom Viridiplantae; phylum Streptophyta; class Magnoliopsida; order Arecales; family Arecaceae; genus Elaeis; species Elaeis guineensis. Next base: position 94,519,666 of record NC_026000.2, read on the forward strand.
ACTAGTCTAGGAGGAAAATGATATGGATTTGTAATAATTGATGATTACTCTCGTTTTACTTGGGTTTTCTTTTTAGCTCACAAAAATGAAACTTTTCAAATTTTCACGAAATTTTATCGAAAAGTCACTAATGAAAAAGGGTTTTCAATTCAAAATATTAGAAGTGATCATGGAACAGAATTTGAAAATCATGACTTTGAAAATTTTTGTGATGAAAATGGAATTGGCCACAACTTCTCTGCTCCTAGGACACCCCAACAGAATGGGATAGTTGAAAGGAAAAATAGAACCTTAAAAGAAATGGCCCGTACCATGCTCTGTGAAAGCAACCTTCCAAAATATTTTTGGGCGGAAGCTATTAACACAGCATGTTACATTTTAAATCGTGCTTTAATAAGACAATTTTTAAAGAAAACCCCCTATGAACTTTGGAAAGGAAGAAAACCAAATATTGCCTATTTTCATGTTTTTGGTTGCCGATGTTTTGTATTAAAAAATGGCAAAGAAAAACTTGGTAAATTTGATGCAAAATCAGATGAAGCAATCTTTCTAGGTTACTCCTCCACTAGTAAAGCATTTAGAGTGTTCAACAAAAGAACTTTAGTAGTTGAGGAGTCCATACATGTTGTCTTTGATGAATCTAACGATCTTCCTTCAAGGAAGAATGAGGGTATTGATGATACAGATCCACTAATAGAAGGTATGAAGGAGATCACTCTGAAAGACTCAGCAACTCCAGAAGACAAGGATCAAGAAGTCAAACAAAATGAGAAAGGTGAAGAAATTCAAGAACAACCTCAAGGTACAAATGACTTACCCAAAGAATGGAGGTATGTTCACAACCACCCTAAGGAGTTAATAATTGGTGATCCTATGCATGGGGTAAAAATACGTTCTTCACTTAGAGATGTACTTAATCATTGTGCTTTTGTATCTCAACTTAAACCTAAAACTTTTGAAGAAGCTGAAAATGATCATAACTGGATTAATGCTATGCAAGAAGAACTCAGTCAATTTGAAAGAAATAATGTTTGGACCTTAGTGAAAAGACCTAAAGATTATTCAATAATTGGCACAAAATGGGTCTTTAGAAACAAGTTAGATGAGCATGGAAATGTAATTAGAAATAAAGCAAGACTGGTTGCTAAGGGATATAATCAAGAAGAAGGAATTGATTTTGATGAAACCTTTGCACCTGTTGCTAGATTAGAAGCCTTTAGACTTCTACTTGCTTATGCTTGCTTTATGAAATTCAAACTATTTCAAATGGATGTTAAAAGTGCATTTTTAAATGGATATATTTCTGAAGAAGTATATGTAGAACAACCCCCTGGATTTGAAAATCATGCTTTTCCCAATCATGTCTTTAGATTAAATAAAGCTTTATATGGTCTAAAACAAGCACCTAGAGCATGGTATGAAAGGCTAAGCAAATTTCTACTAAATAATGGTTTCTCAAGAGGCAATGTAGACACAACCCTATTTATTAGAAGAAACTAAAATGATATGCTAATTATACAAATTTATGTTGATGACATAATTTTTGGGTCTACTAATGAATCCCTTTGTCAAGACTTTGCTAAGCTTATGCAGGGAGAGTTCGAGATGAGCATGATGGGAGAACTCACCTTCTTCCTCGGACTCCAAATCAAACAATCAAAAGAGGGAATCTCCATCACCCAAAGCAAGTACACCAAGGAACTACTCAAAAGATTTGGAATGGAGAACTGCAAACCAATTGGCACACCAATGAGTCCCTCATGTAAGCTTGACAAGGATGATGAAGGTAAAAGCGTAGACTTAAAATACTATAGAGGTATGATTGGCTCATTATTATATTTAACTGCAAGTAGGCCTGATATCATGTTTAGTGTTTGCTTATGTGCAAGATATCAATCTAATCCTAAGAAATCTCATTTGAATGCTGTTAAAAGAATCCTTAGATACTTAAATGGTACACAAACTATAGGGTTATGGTACTCTAAGGACTCACAAATTAATTTGTTAGGATATTCTGATGCTGATTTTGCTGGATGTAAATTAGATAGAAAAAGCACAAGTGGAACTTGCCAATTTCTTGGAGTTAACCTAATCTCATGGTTTAGCAAGAAACAAAATTCGGTGGCACTGTCTACGGCTGAGGCCGAATACATTGCAGCCAGAAGTTGTTGTGCTCAAATCTTGTGGATTAAGCAACAACTCGAAGATTTTGGAATCAAACTTAATGAAACACCAATAAAATGTGATAATACAAGTGCTATAAATCTATCTAAAAATCCAATACAACACTCAAGATCTAAACATATTGAGATAAGACATCATTTCATAAGAGAACATGTTCAAAACAAAAATATAATTCTTGAATATGTTAGCACTGAAAATCAATTAGCCGATATCTTTACAAAGGCCCTTAGTGAGGATAGATTCTGTGAAATTAGGAGAAATCTAGGAATTCTAGATCCATTTGTCTGAAATTTCTCAATTTCCAAAGAATAGATGTCAAAAACTCTTAGAGCTCAATTTTCAACATCTATCCTGGTTCCAAAAGCTTAGATTTATCACTCTAAAAACTTATCATTGAGCAAAATTCCTTCACTCAAAATTTCAAATTTTTCTGGAATTTATTCATATTTTTCCTGAATTTCTGAACTTCATGAGTCGACCCCCATGAGTCGACTCAATGGCAAACTTGTAAATCCCACCAACTTCCATCGGGTTCATTGTTTTTAAAACGGGAAACCCTGTTTATGAGACGACTCATCTTCTCGTCGTCTTCCTTCCGAAAGCCGTCCTCTCCAACTCTTTTTGCTCCAAATCCAAGGATCAATTCTGAGGCAATTCTCCCTCCTTCTCTCCACCAAAACTCGCCTCCTTGAAAAGGACTTTTCTGTGCTTTCTCGCAGTGATAGGCGTGGTTGGAACGTGCCCTAGAACTTCACCGTTCATTCAAAATCCACTTCTTTTCTCCACCAAAATTCTTCTTTACTCTTTTGTGATCCCTCCTCCACTGAATTCAAGTCTTCTTGTCTGCTACTTTATTGGATATGGCTCCAAAGATGAAACTTCCCAAAGGAGGAAATCAATCCGAGAGCCTGAGGAAATTGTCCGAAAGAAAAGGCATGCTCAGTCTTCCAGTGTTCCCAATCCAGTTTCAGTACCTGCTCAAGGTCCCTCTCAATCCTCCATAAGCCCCAGTGTAAATCTTCTTTCTGATAGAAAAGTAGAAACCGGGAAAAATATAGATTTTTGGTTCTTTGAGAAAGAAGGCTTTACTTTTGCTACCAAGATCAAAAATCAAGGATGGAAACTTTATTGCTCTCTTAAGGAAGTCACCTATGTTGATCTAGTCAGAGAGTTCTACCAGAACCTAAATTATGGAAACGGGTCTGTGACTTCAACTGTAAAGGGGATTGACATCTGTTTGGATTCTAGGATATTGGGAGAGATACTTCAGTTGCCTAGTGAAGGATACTCATATATGGAACTCCCAATTAAAGAAGAAGGGATCAGAATTATCTTAGGAGAAGATTTTTCAGGAAGTTTAAACAGATTGGAAGCAAAGCTACTGTCCATTGAGATGAGGGTCCTGCATCAGATTGTAACAAAACTCTTCTTTCCTAGGAGTGGTAGACATGACTTACTGTCTGGCAGAGATGTATGTGTCATGTTTCATGTCATCACTCAGACCCCCCTGAACCTCCCTGCACTTATGATAGAGGCCATGAGAGAAACTTTGAATAGATCCAAGGCACACTTGCCTTATGGTATGGCCCTTACTAGAGTATTCAGGAGGTTTGGAGTTAGCTGTGAGGGGGAGACACCTACCAAGCTCTCACATGTGGACACTTTCAACCAACACAGCCTGCACCGAATGGGAATTACAAAGACTGTTGGTGGTTGGATCAAGGGCTCTGAAGAAAGAGCTGAGGAGAGAGCTGAGGAAAGAGCTGAAGACAGAACTGAAGGCAGAGTAGAAGAAGAAGGTCCATCTTCTCCTGTACATGATTTCAGGGCAGCATCACCAGATACCCAGTTCATTCCTGATACTGAGGCTGGCCCTTCTGAGTTTACTAGGATGCCCACACCAGTGTATCAGCCAGAGAGCAGAGCACCTCCATCAGAGTTCAGACTGGCTGATGATCAGATCGAGCATATATCTCAGCGTGTGGATTCTTTGTTGTCTAGCCAGTGGAGTAGTACTTCTTTTGCACCTGGAGCTACTTCTTCTGATCAGACCATTACTCCCCACATCTCCACTGTATTTCAGATGATTTCAGATCAGTCCGTCAGGATACAGCAGCTTGAGGATACAGTCTGGAGACTTACTGGCAGAGTTCTTGACTTGCAGGGGCAAGTTCTTGCATTGGCCCATCCCCAGCCACAGGAGTCTACTATTGAGGTCACAGACCTCACTACAGAGGCTGGAAGGCTCAGAGGAGCATTAGAAGGTGGATATGAGCTACTGAGGAAAGAGATCAGAGGATCGAGTGAGCATGCTACCACCCAGTTCACTGCTCTACTTCAATCTGTTTCCAGAGCACTGAACGTACTTGATTCTATCAGACTCATGGTATCAGCCCTAGTATCTCAGCATTCTCAGTCTCCCAGTTCATCTCGTGGCAGAGGCAGACGGGGTAGAGGACGCACTTCTGATCCATCATCTTCTCATACCATATCTGATGACTCCGATCCATGATTTGTCTTGATCATTGACTTATCTTGATCTTTACTAGGTTCTAGGAGTTAGTATCTTGTTCTAAAATCTATACCTTGGGGCCATGTATTGACATTTAGCTGGTTGAATTTTATGTATTGAAACAATTATGATATTAATGAAATCATCTTTTACCTATATCTTTGTAATGATTATATTTTGGTTATATTTTAATCTCTGATACATCTATTGAAATATTATCTTCTCCTTGTTGTTGTTTGCTATTGATAATTGCTATATTAAGGGGGAGCAAACATCTGTGAAAAACTCTAAAGAGGAAGAAATTAAAGAATATTTTCAGAAAAGGAAAAGAAAGAGTTAACTATGGTTGATGATGTCAAAAAGGGGGAGAAATTAAAATTAAACAAAAATTGAAATTAGACAAAAAGCAAAACCCTAAATTATGAGAAAAAGGGGAGAAATTAAATTAAAACAAATATTGAAGAAATAAAACAAATATTGAAGAAATTAAACAAATATTGGAGAAATTAGACAAAAACAAGGATTGAAAGATTAAACAAAACTTTGAGAAATTTTGGTATCAAAATTTGGTATCAGACAGAACTTTAACAAAAAGTTATCCATCAAAAGCAAAATCATGAGTACAATGCAAATAAGTATTTTTTTATATATAAGCTCTGATATTCAAACTTGCTTTTGAAATTTTACTCACCTTGATACATCAATAAGAAATTTGTTTTACTCTGATACATCCTACAATTTCTTTCAACTTGATCTGATACATGATAACATTTGATCCGATACAGTGTGAAGGTTTCTCTAATATATTATAACATTTGCTCTGATACTGTATGAAATTTTCTCTGATACATTAAAAATTTTCTTGCTCTGATACATTATAAAAACTTTTCTGATATCATTGTAAAAATTATTTTTGCTCTGATACATAGAAAAAGTTATTTATCTTCTCTTGCTCTTATATATCTTGAACTCAAAACGATCTAATACCCTTTTCAAATCTTTAAGAAAATGGACAAACTATTTTTGCATTTATATTACATGCCAAAAGAATCATACTCTTTTCAAGCATATACACCTATAATGGATTCTTTTGAAATTAATGCATTAACATAAATATTTTTGTTCATATATTTTGTCATCATCAAAAAGGGGGAGATTGTTGCTCCTAGATTGATTTTGATGATTACAAAGCAGATTGAAGGGATACAAAATTTTAAAATGAAAAAGTCCTTATGCTCTTCAAGGGCAAAATCGTAATTTCACTGAAATTCTGATTTGATAGTACCATTTGGTAGAACAAATGATTTGAAATCTATTGGTGAAAATTTCATTGTGTTTGGACTTATATTTTTGAAGTTATGAAGGTTTGAAGTGCATGAGTCGACTCATGAGTCAACTCATGGCACTATGAGCTGAATGGCACGCAAAAAATTCCCATGGCACGCTGGACTTTTGACTTGGCACGACCTGTGAGTCGACTCATGAGTCGACCCACAAGGCATGAGTCGACTCATGAGTCGACTTCTGCTGATTTGAGCCTAAAAATCCAGAAATCAGACCTTCTGGTCTATGCAACAGAAGTCGACTCATGAGTCGACTCCTGATGCATGAGTCGACTCAAGAGTCGACCCCTGCGACGGGAAATGTCAGCAACGGCTATTTTTTTGCCCGTTTTAATTGCCATTTATACTTCCTAAAAATCCTCTAACGGCTCTTTATCTGCCTAAATTGTTTTCTCTTGCTTCTAATGCTACAAAATGCTTAATTTGATGAAAGAAATTGCAAATTAAATAGCGGATCAAACGTGAAATCAAATGTGAAGAGAAAAAGAAGAAAAAGAGAAGAACAGAAGAGAGGATCCGAAATTTGCAAGAAAAGCCTGAGATCAACGAAATATCCATAGAGAAAAAGAGAGAGGATCCACAATATACCAGAGAGATTGTGAAAGAGAAAAGGAAGATCTTTCAAGGAGAGAATTCTTCACGCCTATTGTTTCAACCTTGATCTAGAGATTGTTCAAAGCTTTCAAGAGATCTTCAATCAACAATCAACCTCTTCTCAAGCGTTCAAGCGTTCATCCACTTTGAGAAAATCTGAAAAAGGGGTTCTTCATTTGAGTAAAGCTTTTATTGTTATATTTGCTCATTTAAGGAGCTGTTATTGTATTAATCTGTGCTCTAAATATTCTTACTCTTTGTGAGTTTTTGCTCTTGTTTTTGGAGGATTTCCAAAACAAGGAAAGGTTGATCCGAACCTGAAATCGGAGTGTTTTGGGTTTGCTTGTACCCGGGAAACAAGTGTTCTAGCTTGGGATAGCTAGGGTCAGAGTTTCCGACGTCTTGTATTCTAGCTTGGGATAGCTAGTGTCGGAGTTTCCGACGTTTTGTATTCGGGTTGAATACAAAGGATAGTGGATTGAAATTCCCAAGTGGAATCTTGGGGAGTGGATGTAGGTGCAAGGTTAGCACCGAACCACTATAAATCCTTGTGTTTGTGGTGTGCTTTATCGCTTTATCTTATTTCTTTATTATATCCTTGCAATACTACTTTAGGTAATTAATATTGATTTAAAGCCATTGTTTTGTTCTTCATAAGTTATTTGTTGGGCTTAAAATTTTTAGAAACCCAATTCACCCCCCCCTCTTGGGTTGCATAGCTGGGCAACACTCTTGCTCCGGTGTCTCCACACCGTAGACTCAAGACTCATCTACCCTAAGAAAGCGATCGTACACCAACCTTCCAGATCAGTCACCATCCTCGTGATGATCCTATGGTCAGGAGCAGTTTATGAGTTAGTTATGTAAATTCATGCCTTAAATTTTCAACTTTTAAAAATATGAATTTACATTCCCACTAACTCAAAGGATGTATCACAGACACAATGTACACAATGTGATAGAAGAATAATCTTTTTATTCATTTATAGTCAAAATTATAAATTTGCCCTTAGTTCTATACAGGAATGTGTCAGTCGATCTGGCATCTAGGGCACACATCTAACAAACTCCCATTTGACCTAATGCCAATTGGCTATATATCTAAGTTCCATCTTCTCAAGGTGGGCTTCGATCTTCTGTTGGCCCAATGGCTTAGTCAGCGGGTCTGCCACATTGTTTGTGGAGTCAACTCTCTTGACCTCGACATAACTCTCTTTGAGGTAATCATGGATCAGATGGAATCGCCGCTCGATGTGCTTGAACTTCTGGTGAGACCTTGGCTCCTTAGCTAGGGCTATGGTGCCATTATTGTCGCAGTAAAGAGGGATGGCATCCGATGACATTACTCCAAGCACTGCGGTAAACTTCTTGTACCAGAATGCCTCCTTTGCAGCTTCCAATGCAGCAATATACTCTATCTCCATGGTGGAATCTGCAATTATTGTTTGCTTGGAACTCTTCCAGCTAACTGCACCACCATTGCAAATGAACAGACTCCCAGATGTCGACTTTCGATCATCTATATCACACATAAAGTCTGAGTCTGTAAATTCCTGAATCTGGAGTTCTCTATTTCTAAAGACTAGAAACATATCCTTAGTCCTTCTTAAGTACTTAAGGATACATTTCACAGAAGTACAGTGCTCTTCGCCTGGATTTGACTGATATCTGCTTGTGACACTCACAGCGTGGGCTATATCAGGCCATGTACATAGCATGGCATACATGAGGCTCTCTATTGCCGAAGCATAAGGGATCTTGCTCATGTGTTCAATCTCCTCAGGTGTGCTAGGGCACATCTTCTTGGAGAGATGAATGCCATGTCTAAAAGGCAATAAACCTCTTTTGGAGTTATCCATGCTAAACATTTTTAACACCTCCTCTATGTACATCTTCTGTGAAAGTCCTAGCATCCTATTTGGTCTATCTCTATAGACCTTGATACCCAGTATAAAGGATGCCTCTCTTACATCTTTCATAGAGAACTCCTTAGACAACCATACTTTGACTGAGGTCAACATGAGAATGTTATTCCCAATTAGGAGGATATCATCCACGTACGATACGAGGAAGACAACTGCACTCCCACTGACCTTTTTGAACACACATTGTTCCTCCTCGTTCTTGATGAAACCAAACATTTTGATCACATCATTGAAATGAGTATTCCAACTCCGAGATGCTTGCTTAAGTCCATAAATGGACCTATGCAGTTTGCAGACCTTGTGATCAACATCACTGGATGTGAAACCAAGCGGCTGTTCTATATAGATATCTTCCTCAAGATATCCATTTAAGAATATCATTTTCACGTCCATCTGTCATATTTCATAATCGAAATAGGCTGCAATAGCAAGCAATGTGCGGATGGATTTTAGCATGGCTACAGGCGAGAAGGTATCCTGATAATCAATGCCTTCGTGCTGACTATAACCTTTCACTATGAGCCTAGCCTTGAATGTCTCCACATTCCCATCTGCACCTATCTTTCTCTTGAAGATCCATTTACACCCAATAGGTATAATACCTTCAGGTGGATCTACCAAGGTCCAGACTTGGTTTGAGTGCATCGAGTCAATTTCTGATCTCATTGCCTCTAACCATTTCTCAGAGTCGATATCTGATATCGCCTCATCATAGGTCTTGGGATCATCACCATGAACCTCAATTTCCATGAGAAAAATTTCCTCTACATCCTCTTGTATGGTACCTAAGTACCTTTCAGGAGGACGGAAAGCCCTAGTCGATCTACGAGGTGGAAGAGGTTGTGTTAGGACTGATTCTGATTGATTAGGTTCCTCAGTTTCTTTAGCTTGTTGCTCTTGGGAGACATTCTCCTTGAGCTTAATTATTCTTCCGATGCCACCATCTTGAATAAACTATTTTTCAAAAAAAATAGCATTTTGACTCACAATCACATTGTGCTCTTTCAGAATATAAAAATAATATCCTAATGACTCTTTAGGATATCCTATGAATCGAGCTCTAAAAGACCTGAACTCTAACTTGTCCATCTGCTGTCTCTTGACATGAGCCAGACAACCTCAAATTCTGAGATGATTCAGACTTAGCTTCTTACCATGCCATATCTCATACGATGTGGTAGGAACGGTTTTAGAGGGAACCCTATTCAATACATAAATTGCTGTCATGAGATAATATCCCTGAAGAAATTTTGGGAGGTCTATGAAGCTCATCATGGAACGGACCATATCTAATAGGGTCCGATTTTTTCATTCTAAAACCCGTTGAGTTGAGGTATTCCAGGTGGAGTCCATTGAGAGACTATACCATTATCCTTAAGATAGTCTAGGAATTCTCGACTAAGGTATTCACCTCCTCGATCTGATCGAAGAACTTTAATGAGCTTTTCTGTTTGTTTTTCTACCTCATGTCTGAATTCTTTGAACCTTTCAAAGGCTTCAGACTTGTGTTTCATTAGAAACACATACCCGTACCTAGACATATCATCGGTAAAGGTAATGAAGTAGACAAAGTTGCCTCTAGCCGGCACATCAAATGGGCCACACACATCCGTATGTACTAGGGCAAGTAGGTCTGTGGTCCTTTCCCCATGTCCCATAAAAGGGAGCATGGTCATTTTGCCTTGAAAGCATGATTCACAAACTGGATATGACTCGGAAGTCAACGGACTCAGTAGCCCGAATTTCTCGAATTTGTTAACCCTGTCTTCCGCTATATGACCTAGCCTTAGGTGCCATAGATACTTATCATTTAGACTATCTCTAGTCCTTTTAATTCCTATGGCATTCACATTTTGCTCAATATTAAAAACAGATACATCAACATGTAACTGATAGAGACCATTAATAATAAAACTATTTGTAACTTTATTATTTTTATAAAATATATTACAATGGTCCTTATAAAAGCTAATCACATAGCCTTCTTGTGCTAAACATGAAATAGAAATCAAATTCTTGTTTGCTGCAGGTACATAATAACAGTCTCTTAAAACTAAATCTAATCCTAACGGTAATCGCAGAGGGTAGGTTCCTACGGCCACAGCAGCAACTCTTGCTCCATTCCGATGCGTAGGATCATCTCCCCATCCCTCAGCCTCCTGCTCTCCTCAAGACCCTGCATAGAAGTGCACAAATGAGCACTAGAACCAGAGTCAAGCACCCAACTGGATGTAGAAGAAATCATAAGATTAGATTCGATAATGAGCATACCTCCAGAAGGACCATCTTTCTTGTTCTTCAGGATGGCCAGGTACTGAGGACAGTTCTACTTCCAATGGCCTTCTGACTGACAGTGGAAATACTTTCCCTTTTCAAAAGCCTTCTTCTTCGGTCCTGTCTTCTTGTTCTTGCCATCCACCTTCGCTTCTTCACGGACTTCTTTTTCTTTCCAAAAGACTTTCTCTTGGAAGAAGTCCGCTCCACAGTAAGAACTGAGCTTTTTGAACCTTTCATTGAAAGCTCAGCTGTAACCAGCATATTCATTAACTCGGCCAAGGTACATTGCATCTTATGCATATGGAAGTTCATGATGAACTGACCATATGCATCGGATAAGGACTGAAGGATCACATCAGCCTAAAAATTCTTGTCTAAGATGATATCGAGCATCTCAAGCTCCTCAAGATCCTTGATCATTGTCAAACAATGATCTTAGACTGACTGTCCATCACGCATCTTGGCCTTAAAAAGTCTTTGACAGACTTGATACTTGGCGCGTGACTCTGTTCACCAAACAACTCTTGTAGGTGAGCCAACATTTGGTGGGTAGTCAAAATATTTTCATGTTGGTGCTGCAAATCATCAGACATTGCACCCAACATGTAGTACCTGGCTTTGTTATCATCATCTGTCTACTTTTCCAGAGACGCTCTCTGTTCAGCAGTCGGACGTGCTGGCATGGCAAATGGGTCCTGGTCCAAGACATGAGTCAATTTTTCGAAACCCAGAATAATTTTGTAGTTTCTCAACCAGTCCTTAAAATTTGATCCAGTCAGTCTATGAGTGTCTAGAATTTTGGTCAGGAGGTTTGAGGCAGACATGTTTCCTGTAGAGAGTCAAAAATTTCTAGTTAGATTTTGTAATCAGACTCAACCAATTTATTTAGGGTTTTCATTTTTAAACAAATTAGGCTCCCATTATTTTCTCATATTCCTACACTCCCTTGGTAGAGATGTGAAAATCTCCATGATTAGTGATTTCTAGTGGGTGGTGCAGTCTCACCGACTGGCTCATCACCTCACCTAACAGTTATTGGTGATGGGTCAACCGATGAGTGGACAACTCTTGTCCAATGATTCTCTAATCATGGTGCACCCAAAACTTGGTCTCTAATTCATGAAGCTCACCGTATCCGAGATATTACTCCAATCCTTAGTTAAGCCAAACCCACCATTTGCACGAACTAGATTCCTGATTGGGTCCCTCACCGTATCCAAAATATTGAGCCCAACTCATCCTCTAATCTGTAGCATCCAATGCCTAATGTGTTGGGAAATGTGTCCCAAAAAGTCAATCATCAAGCTGTTGATGGTTGAGCAACCAAGTATTGTAATTGATTTGTTAATAAATAAAATATATTTGGCATCTTCATCATAAGCTTTCATCTTCTAATGAACTCCGTTGTTATGATGAAGTCCTTAGGACTATTTAAGTTTGATAAAGAGAGGATTTATCGATTAGTCCTTAAAACTGTTCACGACCAAATAATAAGCTGTTAATAAGGACGACAGCTTCTATCGAGCATAGGTCGCTGTAAGCCATATGGGTTGGTTGTCCTCTTAACCAAGGAGTGTGGAGACACTGGTATGGCATACAAGTGAGATGTAAGGGTACATCATCATTGAACGTGACCAACTCCAGAGCATTCTACTGTCGAGAATATCTCTGATGGGATATAGGTATAAGTGTCCCTTAGACTTGAGATCGCCTCAGTGACTTGCAAGCAACTCACTGTGCTTTGGTACTGGACTAACTGAATTTTTAATTCAGAGACAGAAAGCTTCTGGGCACAGTCAAGTACTTGCTAAGTCAGAGTGTGATCGAGATGGGATTGACCACTCCAAGAGTTGGAGAAGAATGAGTCACTGTATTTCAATTTAGCAAAACCTTGGCCAGGGTAATCCATCAGATGGATTTGATATTTTGAAATACAATGTGGACAACCTGATCAGAGTTGACAGTTGAACTTTGGGGTGTCCTATGATCATTTTGGTTAAGGGGATGAATTATATGAAAACTATATCTGCATGGGTTCTAAGGATGTTGTTCTACACATTCGACCTATCCGATCGTCGGGTACCATTGCTAGATGGTCACTTCGATTGGTACAGAAATTTATTCCTGTGCTACTGACTTAGGTTCGGACCTATGAGGTCACACACATTAGAGTTCATGATCCGATCGGATGGTTGATCAACGATTAAGAATCGTTCTAGGGTTAAATGATCAATACGATTGACATTTAACCCAGTGCAAGTATTGCAGGAGGATCGATTAGCAATTCGATTGCTAATTGGCTTAATTTGATTAAGCCAATGGGCTGAGATTAAGTCTAATTAAATATGATTTAATTAGATTTATTTTGGGCTTGATTGGATCAAGTCCAATTGGTTTATTGGATAAGCCAAGTACAAGGAAAAACTAGGCCTAGTTCAACTAGGACTTGGGTCAATCTAATTTCTAATTTGATTAAAAAATTAAATCAGATTTAAATTTAATTTAATCTGATTAAATTAAGTTTTTAATTGGGTTAAGACCTATTTTAATTAGGTTAATCTAATTTTAGTTTGATTTGATTTGGGAAACCAAATTAAAACAAGTCATAAGATAGAATCCTAGTAAGACTAGGATTCCACCTTGCGCCACATAAGCCTTCCCCACGCCCTCTCTCTTATTCAACGTCAATCTCCACTTATTTTGTGCGACAAAAGCCCCCTCTCAGGTCTCTCCCACGTTCACAAAAGGTTTTCTCTCTTCTTTCTTATATGGAAGGTGGTTTGGATCAAATCAAAAAGGAATAAGTTTAGATTTCGAATTCTATGAGATAGAGTTTTAGAAATCCAAAACTCTTTCAATTTTGCACCGAATTTATTCAAATTTTTATGGCTTTTAGGGTACACATTGTGCACTCTTTGCTGGTGATCCATGTACGAAAATATAGAGGAGGTGCTCAAGAGTTGGGCGCCCCTTAACTTGCCATGTTTGGATAAGCCTTGACTAGGTATTTGACCTAGACAAGGACTCTATCATATCTCTCTGTATAAAATGGTTTTCTTTGTGAAATTTTAGAAGAAGACATAGATTTGAGAGGCTTTGTGCCATCCAAAAATTAGAGAGAAAGACCTTTGGGTCGTGGAGATATAAAAGATGCAAGTTAGGGTATCTAGAGAGAAAAATGTGAAGAAGAAGAGGGTCTTCTTCTAGGGTTTTTTGTTTTCATATCTTTCCTCCCTCCATCTTGAGTTTCCTGAGAGCGTCTCAGATCTGAAACTCCTTCTTTTACTTTTCATCTTTGGAAGAGTCCAAATCAAGAAGAAGGAGGCACCTGATCAACCATCAAAGAAGGATCAGCGCAGTACTAGCATACTGTGCTGATTTTCTGAAGCAGGACTTCTGATCGAGATTCGTGGGCTCGTGTGGATGACTCCTAGAGGTCGGATGCATGTGTGACTTGCAACATCATCCTTAAGCCCGGATCAGTGAGGTTAGAACATCTAACTTGCAAGGTAATAGATCTGATCTATTGTTTAATACATACATTAGATGTAGTATAGAAACAAGTTGATATGATCAACATGTAGTTCATGCTATATTTATATATTTTAATTTTTGATTTAATACTATGTAATAATTATATGATAGGATCTTAGATCTAGTGATTCTCTAGTTTTAGAAAATAAATTTTAATTTATTTTAGTCTTCCGCTGTATGATCTTGAAAAAGTTTCAAGATCTAACCCTGAAACTCTAGGTCTGGTTCCTACAATTGGTATCAGAGCCTAGGTTCTTTATTACATGATTATTTATACATGCTTAGATTATTTTTTAAATTAGATCTAATTTATAATCTTATTATTAAATCTAAAATTAAAATTTTAGATCAATCACGAACTGCAAGGTTGTCCTGCTGTAAGGTTTACCCCTTACCGTGCAAAGGTTGTCCTAGTTTGTGTAGATCTATCTTTAATCATAAATTTGTTAGATATGATCTAGATTAAATTTATGATTTATTAGATTTAAAAGGTGTTTAAATTTGAAATAAAATCTCTTTGTTAAATAATTTTTGTGCAAAGAAATTGTTTAAAGTTGAAACTGTTTCAATTACATGAACCTGTTTAGATTAGATCTAAAGTAGTTTCATGTTTATTTCACTTGTATCTTGATTATGAATCAAACATGCAATATGGTTGGTAGAATCATATTGTAAAATTATTTTACAAATGTGAAAATTATTTTTTGAAAAGTCGAACCCAATCCTCAGCCCAAAACTTAATTAAGAATTAAGAAGTTGTTTGATTAGGTTCTAGGATTGTGAATTGAAGAACCTAAGACACAAATCATAACACAGTGAGTTAATGGGTTAGTGGGAATTAGGTCCATTAATTGGGTTAGACCTATGGTTAGATTAAAGATGGACTTAATTAGAGAATTGACTAAATCTAATCAATTATTGTCTTAGATTAGGTCAATGATTCTCTAGATCAATTACAATAGTTGTAGTTGGTCAAGTCCATGTCTTTAACGAGAACCAAATGGACTTGATTCTTGGCTAAGCGGTCTAGCACGAACTGTTAGGTTGATCTAATCAAAATTAATTAAACCAGTTGGTGTCTAAGGTAAACCAGACCGGTGGTTTTTAATTGGGAGCCCGCTTACCTGGCCATTTCTGATGGTGTCTAAGGCAAGTTTTGGTAGACCCTCCCACTGATCGAACTTACCTGGCCTCTTGGTGAAATTATGTTTTGATCGGATCACTTGATTATTCGAGCTGACCCATGTCAGCTAGGTAAATCAGTGTGACTGATTTAGGTGCTCCTAGACCAGCCCTTTTAATGGTCTCCTTTAAGCTGACTTGGTGAAGCCAGTGGGAGGATCATGATAAGCTGGTTCATCTGACCTCATCCTCTATATTATTTAAATCCTCTAAAATTATTAGGTCCTTAAAATGACAAAGTTATGGAGATAACTGAGTCATTGCCTCCCATTAAGGTGTTTGATAATGAGTCCATTAACTCAATAATCATTGCAGACCCAAAGGCCTGATGCTTGTTGACTAATGGAATTATCACTCATCATATGACGACTTGGAAGTGTCTCTCTAATGGTGGTTAGGTGAGCCAACCAAAGTTGGGCTTAATCATTCGTTGGTTAGATACACCAAGTATGATCATGTTAATGGTTGGACCTAAATGGATCCTTACAGTGGAGGCCAAAGCCTACTGATTAGGTTTCTGGGGCAAAATTAAAATTACTAGAAATTGTTTAGAGAAACAATTGGTTATGAACCTACCCTTAGATGTACATGGGTTGGCCAACCAAAGTTGGGCTTGTGTGCAGTCTAAGTGGATTCTAGTACCCACTAAGGAATTAAGGTAATTCCTCGAATTGGAGGTAGAGGCTACCAATTCGAATAAAATAATGGGAGAAACCTTTTGATTAAAGTCCAAATCTTTAGGTTTAATGAATCAATTACTAATTAGGTTATGGTTCTCCTTTGTGCAAATATGGCCACTTCCCTATCGCTCCGTTCATTGTTGGACAGTGATAAGTTGGTGGGACCCAACTTCGGTAGCTGGTATCGAAAGTTGAAGATAGTCCTGGAGCATGAACGGATCCTATATGTGATAATAGATCCTGCACCTGAGGAGCCAGCTGTCAATGCACATGGAACAGTCAGAGACACTTACCAGAAGTGGCTCAGTGACCGGACCATGGTGCGCTGTATCATGCTGGCTACCATGAGCGACGAGTTCAGTCGCAGATTCGAGATGGCTCAGCCAAAGGACATGCTTCAAGTGTTGGAGGATGCCTTTGGCACACCCGATGATGTGGAGAGGCACAAGACTAGTTGTGCCATCTTCAACGCCAAAATGCGGAATGGTGCCTCTATCACTGATCATGTATTGTAAATGATCGAGCTGATGGAATGATTGAGCAAGCTCAGCTTTTCTTTGCATGAACAGCTTGGGAAAGATGCAATACTGAACTCGTTGCCCAAGTCTTATCTCCCATTCCTCACTCATTATAGAATGACAAAGCCTGAAGTAAACTGCCATGGGTTACTGGGGTTGCTTCAGAACATTGAGAAGGATCACCAACTCCTCAAGGAGTCGGTGAACTCAGTGGGAGGTTCGTCTTCTGGTTCTCGACCCTTTGAGAAAGGGAAGAAGAACAAGAAGAAGAAAGTGAAGAAGGTGCAAGTTCAGGCTGGGATATCAGTGCAGAGCCGACCAAAAAGATCAAGCCTGATAAGAGTCTATTCTACTGGCAAGCACCCTAGATTAGATAGTTTCTACTTATGGCACTGTAGGCTAGGTCGTATAAACAAGAACAGAATAAACAGGTTGACTCAAGAGGGAATCCTCAAAGTCAGTGATTGTGAATCACTTCCAACCTGTGAGTCCTATCTTCTTGGTAAAATGACCAAGTCACCTTTTATTGAAAAAGGTGAGAGAGCTACTGAGCTCTTGGGCCTAATACATACTAATGTATGCGGGCCCATAAGCACTAGTGCTAGAGGTGGATATTTCTACTTCATAACTTTCACGGATGACCTATCCTGATATGGATATGTCTATCTGATGAAACATAAGTCGAATTTATTTGAAATGTTCAAACGATTCTGAAGTGAAGTAAAAAAATAAACTAGGAAGAGTATTAAAACTCTTCGATCTGATCGAAGAGGAGAATACCTTTCTAGTGAGTTTCTCACATATCTAGGAGAGAATGGGATTCTCTCCCAATGGACTCCTCCAGGAACACTACAGCATAATGGTGTGTCTGAAAGGAGGAATCGGACTCTGTTAGATATGGTCCGATCCATGATGGGTTTTGCTAGCTTGCCGATATCCTTCGGGGATATGCACTCGAATCGGCCTGTTATCTGTTAAATAGGGTTCCAAGTAAGTCTGTAATTAAGACTCCATATGAGATATGGACGAGACGTAAGCCAGCACTTTGACACCTTAGGGTCTGGGGGTGCCCGGCCTATGTCAAACGATTAGTCACAGACAAACTTGGACCTAGGTCTGACAAATGCTCATTCATAGGGTACCCCAAAGAGACAAAAGGATATTTTTACTACCATGCTGATGAACAAAAGGTGTTCGTCAGTCTTAAGGCAATCTTTTTAGAAAAGGAGTTCCTTGGTGAAGGAACCGTTGCCTCTAAGGTTGAACTTGATGAAGTTCAACAGGTAGAAGGACCGACACCAATAGCTGAACCTGAGTCGGATATGATTAGATCATATTCGGAGCCCAATATACCTGCACCATTAAGGCGATCCGATAGAGTACCACGTCAGTCGGACAGATACTATGATTTCTTGATCCGGGATGGTGATCCCATCAAACTTGATAAGAATAATGAGGATCCGATCACCTATATGGATGCAATGCAGAGACCTGATTCCGAGAAATGGCTTGAAGCCATGAAATCCGAAATGGAGTCCATGAAGGTCAACGATGTATGGACATTGGTTGACCCACCTGAAGGGGTTAAACCCATTGGGTGTAAATGGGTCTTCGAAAGGAAGAGGGGCGCAGACGGAACGGTGGAGACCTATAAAGCCCGTCTGGTTGCCAAGGGGTATCGTCAACGTTATGGTATTGACTATAACGAGACATTTTCTCCTGTGACAATGCTCAAATCCATTCGGATAATACTTACAATAGCTGCCCATCTGGATTATGAGATCTGGCAGATGGATGTAAAGACAGCTTTCCTGAATGGAGAGCTGACCGAAGAGGTGTATATGATACAACTTGAGGGGTTTACATCCACAGATGAGTCCAAGGTGTGCAAGCTTCAGAGATCCATTTATGGATTGAAGCAAGCTTCTCGGAGTTGGAACATGCATTTTGATAAGGTGATCAAACTGTATGGCTTCATTAAGAATGGAGAAGAGCCCTGCATCTATAAATGGGCAAATGATCCAGTTGTGGTATTTCTTGTCTTGTACGTGGATGACATTCTCTTAATCAGAAATGACATCCCCGTACTACAGGGAATAAAAGTTTGGTTGTCATCACAGTTCTCCATGAAGGACTTGGGTGAAGCATCCTACATCCTAGGGATGAAGATCTATAGGGATAGATCTAAAAGGATGCTTGGGTTATCCCAGTCCATGTACATAGATACTGTGCTGAAGAGGTTCAGCATGGAGAATTCCAAGAAGGACTATCTACCGATAGGCCAAGGAATTTCTCTCTCTAAGAAGGATTGTCTGATAACTCCTGAAGAGAGAGAGCATATGAGTAGAGTCCCATATGCTTCAGTGTGGGATCTATCATGTACGCCATGACATGTACAAAATCAGATGTGGCATACTCACTAGGAGTAGTGAGTAGATACTAATCTGATCCTGGAGAAAATCACTGGAAACTGGTTAAAGCCATCCTTAAGTATTTGAGAAATACTAAGGACCAATGGTTGGTTTATGGCGAGTCAGATCTGAAACTTGTGGGGTTCACAGACTCCAGCTTCCAATCTGACCATGATGACAGTAGGAGCGTGTCGGGTTATATCTTTACTCTGAATGGTGGAGCCATCTGCTGGAAGAGTTCCAAGCAGCATACTATGGCAGACTCTGTTTGTGAAGTGGAGTACATCGCAGCATCGGATGCCGCGAAGGAAGCTATGTGGCTGAGGAAATTCATCAACGAGCTCGGATTAGCACCCTCCCTCGATGGTCCAATCCTGCTCTACTACGACAGCACTGGTGCCATAGCTCAGGTGAAGGAACCCAAAGCATATCAGCGGACGAAGCACATCTTGTGCCACTTCCACCTGGTCTGAGAGATCATGGATCGAGGTGACGTTGACCTTCAGAAGATCGACGGAAAGGAGAACCTGGCCGACCCCTTCACTAAAGCCCTGGTGATAAAGGAGTTCGACAACCACAAGTCGAGGATGGGTATTAGATACTGTGCCGAGTGGCTTTAGGACAAGTGGGAGTTGTTGGGAAATGTATCCCAAAAAACCAATCATCAAGCTGTTGACGGTTGAGTAACCAAGTATTGTAATTGATTTGTTAATAAATAAAATATATTTGGCATCTTCATCATAAGCTTTCATCTTCTAATGAACTCCGTTGTTATGATGAAATCCTTAGGACTATTTAAGTTCGATAAAGAGAGGATTTATCGATTAGTCCTTAAAACTATTCACGATCAAATGATAAGCTGTTAATAAGGATGACAGCTTCTATCGAGCATAGGTCGCTGTAGGCCATATGGGTTGGTTGTCCTATTAACCAAGGAGTGTGGAGACACTGGTATGGCATACAGGTGAGATGTAAGGGTACATCATCATTGAACGTGACCAACTCCAGAGCATTCTGCTGTCGAGAATATCTCTGATGGGATATAGGTATAAGTGTCCCTTAGACTTGAGATCGCCTCAGTGACTTGCAAGCAACTCACTATGCTTTGGTACTAGACTAACTGAATTTTTAATTCAAGGATGGAAGGCTTCTGGGCACAGTCAAGTACTTGCGAAGTTAAAGTGTGATCGAGATGGGATTGACCACTCCAAGAGTTGGAGAAGAATGAGTCACTGTATTTCAATTTAGCAAAACCTTGGCCAGGGTAATCCATCAGATGGATTTGATATTTTGAAATACAATGTGGACAACCTGATCAAAGTTGACAGTTGAACTTTGGGGTGTCCTATGATCATTTTGGTCAAGGGGATGAATTATATGAAAACTATATCTGCATGGGTTCTAAGGATATTGTTCTACACATTCGACCTATCCGGTCGTTGGGTACCATTGCTAGATGGTCACTTCGATTGGTACAGAAATTTATTCCTGTGCTACCGGCTTAGGTTCGGACCTATGAGGTCACATATATTAGAGTTCATGATCCGATCGGATGGTTGATCAACGATTAAGAATCGTTCTAGGGTTAAATGATCAATATGATTGACATTTAACCCAGTGCAAGTATTGCAGGAGGGTCGATTAGCAATTCGATTGCTAATTGGCTTAATTTGATTAAGCCAATGGGCTGAGATTAAGTCTAATTAAATATGATTTAATTAGATTTATTTTGGGCTTGATTGGATCAAGTCCAATTGGTTTATTGGATAAGCCAAGTGCAAGGAAAAACTGGTCCTAGTTCAACTAGAACTTGGGTCAATCTAATTTTTAATTTGATTAAAAAATTAAATCAGATATAAATCTAATTTAATCTGATTATATTAGGTTCTTAATTGGGTTAAGATCTATTTTAATTAGGTTGATCTAATTTTAGTTTGATTTGGTTTGGAAAACCAAATTAAAACAAGTCATAAGATAGAATCCTAGTAAGACTAGGATTCCACCTTGCGCCCATAAGCCTTCCCCATGCTCTCTCTCTTATTCAATGCCAATCTCCACTTATTTTGTGTGACAAAAGCCCTCTCCCAGGTCTCTCCCACGTTCACAAAAGGTTTCCTCTCTTCTTTCTTACATGGAAGGTGGTTTGGATCAAATCAAAAAGGAATAAGTTTGGATTTCGAATTCTATGAGATAGAGTTTTAGAAATCCAAAACTCTTTCAATTTTGCACCGAATTTATCCAAATTTTTTTTAAAATTTTTATGGCTTTTAGGATACACATTGTGCACTCTTTGCTGGTGATCCATGCATGAAAATATGGAGGAGGTGCTCAAGAGTTGGGCGCCCCTTAACTTGCCATGTTTGGATAAGCCTTGACTAGGTATTTGACCTAGACAAGGACTCTATCATATCTCTCTGTATAAAATGAGTTTCTTCATGAAATTTTAGGAGAAGACAGAGATTTGAGAGATTTGAGAGATTGTGTATAGAAACATGTTGATATGATCAACATGTAGTTCATGCTATATTTATATATTTTAATTTTTGATTTAATGCTATGTAATAATCATGTAATAGGATCTTAGATCTAGGAATTCTCTGGTTTTAGAAAATAAATTTTGATTTATTTTAGTCTTCCGCTGTATGATCTTGAAAAAGTTTCAAGATCTAACCCTGAAATCCTAGATCTGGTTCCTACATAATGGACATGGCTGCATCTTTTCGATGCAACTGAGCCACTGTAACCAGCCAAGAACAATCAACTCCGGAAAGGATCCGCACATCCACAATGGTGGAAGACCTAGACTTAATATTTTTTTAGGGAGATTTGATTTAGGTCTCTTTAAACTTGACTTGACATAGTCATAACAATTATGACTAACCTAGTGGTATGGGTCAGCTCGAATTGTTAGCCATCTCAAATCAGAGCTGGGTCAACACATATGGCCAGGTAAGTGAGACCGGTGGGAGGGATATGCCATTAACTCGACAAGAACGCATTCGAGTCGAGTAGCTCTCAATTAAAAATCAGTCGGTCGCATCTGCCTAACTTACCTTAGACACCATATTATCGAACCAGAACTAATTGAGTTAGTCTACAATCTAGGCTCTAACCACTGAGCCAAATTAAGTCTTAACTTGATCGAGTCACATCTAAATGTGATTCGATCTTGACCCAGACTTAATCCTATTAGGTTGGTCAATTATTAGCTTTCATGATCCTACCTAACCAACTCTTGATT
Source organism: Elaeis guineensis (assembly GCF_000442705.2). NCBI lineage: Eukaryota > Viridiplantae > Streptophyta > Magnoliopsida > Arecales > Arecaceae > Elaeis > Elaeis guineensis. Next base: position 94,542,067 of record NC_026000.2, read on the forward strand.
CGATTTGATCAACCGCTAGACCTAATTGAGCTACCCAAGCCCGAACCCAATCTTATGAAAATGTCTTAGATCTGAAATTCTCAATTTTAGACCTTACTTAATTTCATAAGCTCAATACATTAATTAAGTTTGGGTTCATAAACAAAGCATGTAAAATAAATCCTAGGGTTTCAAAATCTAGGATTTTGCAGAAAAGTAAGTTTTGATTTCTGATTAAGGATGAACGCACGGCATCCCTACACGTCATATGAACACCCCATTGAATGGGAAGAGAGGGTCTTAAAATCTTACTTTGTTCTTATGACCGGACGGCCATGAGGAACACCTTAATCAGAAATATAATTTTAACTACAAAATTAGTTAGATCTAGATTAACATATCACATATACAATTTAAGATCTAACTAATACATGCTTTGCATACATCTTATGTATCAAAAATCAATCTAATTAACATGCTTTCAGATCTAATACATCTCATATAATATCTAAAAAATAGAATTTAAATTAAACTATTCAAAATCAAAACTATTCTAGACAAGTTACTAGAACAATTCTACAACTAGTCTAGGCATGCAACAGATCAATTTTATGAAATAATTAAAATATTATTTTCTATTTTTTAATCTAATTATAGTAATTACAATATTAAGAAAAATAAAAAATAAATTATATTTAATTTATATTTTAATCTCATTAAAATATAAAACTTAAGACTATTCATGGATTCAATTAATCCTAGTCTAGTTATGCATCTCATGCATGTTAGATATTCTTAGATTTAATTTTAAATATTTTGATTTTAGATCCTATCATATCTGATATAATATATAAAATTATTTAATATTAAATAAATTAAAATTAAAATTAGATCTAAAATAGATCTGAAATAGAGCCAACAACCTGGCTCTGATACCACTTGAAGGAAAAACCGCCTTTTTCCTGTGTAGGATCTTCCAGATTTCATCAAATCTGGGATGGAATAAATTAAAAATTTTTATCCTATACTATTTCAGATCTAATATCTATTAGATCTAATTATATTATCTGATATTTAAAATCTAAAATTAAATCTAAAAGTATGAGAAATATAGACATACCTTAAGGGTAATCTAATTACCCTGTAGATGATCGCAGCACTGTCTGAGGTTCTGATGTAGCCATGCAAATGCCTGACCTCTACCAGTATCCACTTAGGTAGGATCTAGAATCTCTTCTTCTCATAATTCTATACTCCAAAAATTAGATCAATATCTGATTTGGAAGTACTTCAGAACTCCTTCTGAAGTTAGAGCAGCAGCCTATCGAAGATGTCCTGCAGCCTTTTGTTCTGGCATCACCACGCCTTGTACCTTTGCCAGATGAATGTCCAACTTCTTGGATGTGAAGAGGGGAGAAAGGAGAGCAGGGAGGATATAGAGAAGAGGGGAGGGGGTGGCAGCTAATAGGTTTTTTGCATAAAACAAGTTCTATCTCGAAACCCTAGGTGCAGCAGGGTTTATATAGATCCTGTATGCTGCGCAGTGCCACATCATTCGACCAATCAAAAAATTCTAATAAATTTTGGAAAAATTTTGATTGGTGAAGTGATATCATCCGATCATATCAGATAAGAATCCCCATGCTCTCTCCTATGTTGGCACCAACATTGGATAAGCACAAATAAGGTGGCGCCAAAGAGTCCAAGTTTATCAGGACTCTTTGGTTCTTATCCATTTGGGGCGCCCACTTAAATCCAATTGAGCTCATGCCATAATCTGATTATGGTGCCCAATTTGAAGTGGTTTGGATATGTGGACACTCTACAAAAATCCTCCAATGAATCCTCTTCAGTTTAAGACCCATATGTCAACTTTTGACAGATGTCCTAAAATGAAATTGGCAGGTGCTAGAAATTAGTAGGTGTTGTCTTAAATTCATCTCATGAATTAAGACAAGCCTTTTCTAAGCTAGACAAGCTTCAATTAGACTGAGAGAAACCTTTTCAAGGTTCTCTAGATGAGCCAGATCACATTTGGCTCAGTAGAGACAGAAAAGATTACACGAGGAGAAAGTTAGGCTCAATCGAGTGCTAGCACGATTTCCTTGAACCTAATTGGATATTATCCAAATCAATTGAGATAGTCCAATTGATGACATCCAGACCCTAACCCTTGTTTGTGTGACCTAGTTAGGTTCAATTCTGTACGGTAATGAGACATGTCATGATCTCATTATCGACATCATAGAAACTCCTTTCGATGGATCAGAACTCTTCTGATTCAGACAATTAGAATGATCGATCATCAAAATCATTCTAATTGCTCCCAAAATCCACCAGTGACATCTAGCAGTATATGGTGGCAACCCATCAGAACTGAAGATAAACCTCTTGGTATAGCTACTTGTGTGATTGAGTTCCTCTATCATGAGTCCGGACTGAATTAGGGTTAAGGTGAACTCATCAAACCTAATATCAGTCATATGAATCAATCGATCGATTCGAGTCTGATGTGAAACCCAATGAAAAACTCTTTTCAATTATTTTACTCTGCCATGGCCATGGGCTTAAGGACTCGATCTTTTGATCATCATAGGACTACTCCTCTCATCTACCGAGGTTGATAGATCCCATCTTGGTGCGATTTGGTTCCTACAATGGATATGCTACAGCCAACATACACCTCAGGATTTCGAATGGCTAGGAGATTGAGTTATGGTGTAGTCAAACTATAACACACTCAAAATAAACCATCGATGCACCTCAGATCAAAGAACTAGACACACAACTGCAGCATCGAGCTAGTCATCGACGAGAAGGTAGACTTTTTTATGACTGCTCGAGGTGGTCACGCTCAGTACTCTCATTCTCAATGAATACCTGTACTCTCATTTCGGTGTCTCCACACCATAGACTCAAGACTCATCTACCCTAAAAAGCATTCGTACGCCAACCTTCCAGATCAGTCACCATCCTCGTGATGATCCTATGGTCAGGAACAGTTTATGAGTTAGTTATGTAAATTCATGCCTTAAATTTTCAACTCTTAAAAATATGAATTTACATTCCCACTAACTCAAAGGATGTATCACGACATAATGTACACAATGTGATAGAAGAATAACCCTTTTATTCATTTATAGTCAAAATTATAAATTTGCCCTTAGTTCTGTACTGGAATGTGTCAGCCGATCTGGCATCTAGGGCACACATCTAACACCAGGCATCTTTTTCAGTAAAGGTTATAGGTCCTTCAGTTCTTTGCCGCTTGGGTGGTCTGGCCGATCCACTGACCGCTCCCCTCCGGGGCCCTCCAGAGATGGTGTTGATGATCTCGATTGGAGGCCGATCTCCAGGCTGTTCTTTCCTCCTTGGCGGCTCCGGTTATGGCAGGGCCCTTGGCCAATCCTCCCTACCTTCAGGTCGGCCTCAGATGAATCTGTCGAGCCGACCCCACCTGATGAGCTCCTCGATTTCATCTCAGAGCTGAATGCCCTCCTCCGTGTCATGACCGTGGTCACGATGATAGAGGCAGAATTTATTTGGGTTGCACTTCTCGAGGTGCGAGCGCATCCTTTCTGGCCTCGACAGCTGCTCCCTGACTTCCATCAGCACCTGGGCTTTTGGAGCATTGAGAGGGGCGTTGCTGTGAAATCTTCCTGAGGGAGAGCCCCGTCGAACTCTACGGTCCGGGCTGCTCTGCTTACGAGCTCAGGGAAGAGTTCGGACATGCTTGTGTCCGGAAGAAGTTCGAGAATGTGGCCGAGCTTCACTTAGCCCTTTTTCAGCTGTGGGCTTGCTGGAGCCACCCGCCTGCCGCTCCTTCACGGCCTCCTCATCCTTCAACTTGAAGGCTTCTTCCGCTCGGGCATATCCTTCGGCCCGAGCCAGCAAATCAGCGAAATTTTTAGGATACTTCTTTTCCAGGGAGAACAGGAGATCATTCTTTTGAAGACCACTCTTTAGGGCGGCCATTGCAACCGATTGGTCTAAGTTTCGGACCCCCAATGTGGCGGTGTTAAATCAGTTGACATAGGTTCGGATGGATTCTCCCTTCTTCTACTTGATATTGATAAGGGACTCCGAACCTCTCCGGGGATACCGGTTGCTAACAAAATGAGCCGCAAACTGGTGGCTCATCTGATCAAAAAAGAAGATAGTACCCAACTTCAGTGCTGAGTACCAGTTCCTTGCTGCTCCCTTCAAGGTAGATGGGAAAGCTCGGTACAAGATGGCGTCTGGCATGCCATGGAGCAGCATTATTGTCTGGAAGGCCTCCAGGTGGTCAACCAGATCCGAGGTCCCGTCGTAGCTTTCGAATTGGGGGAGTTTGAAGTTTGGCGGGATCAATTCTTGCATGATCATTTAAGAGAAAGGAGGGTTAGTACAGATGTCCTCACCATAAGCAGGGAGAGCGTGGCGGAGCTCTTCGATCCGTTGGTTCATCTCCTGGAGCCTTTAATCCAGGAGGTCCTCTCGACTGCGAGTCTCGAGGGTCTTCTAGCAGAATGGAGGTAGGGATCCTCTGGGGGTGGAATCATGATCAGATTGAGGGCTCTCCACCCTCAGATTTTTCTTTTCGGAGAAGATAGGGTGACTGGCCCAAGTGGCCCGCCCTACCACCAAATTTTGAAACTCCGACGATGCTCTTTCCAACCGCACTGACACCTGTGGCTGTTGCTGTTGCTGCTGCATGGCCTGCACTACTTCGGTGAGGCCTCTGACCTGCTAAACCAGCAGGTCGAATTGCTTCATGCTGACTGTCATTGTCGGAGGAGGAGGAGGAGGAGCCTGGAAAACTAGAGACAAGGCCGAATCTTGTGGAGCTCACTGAGATCTGGCCGCGGAAGCTGTGGATCGCCTGGTGGATGCTTTTCGGAGAGGCATCAGGTGGAGATCTAGTAGGAGAAGGAGAAGAGGATGTTGGAGAAGATGATCGGAGACAGTCCCATTGAGCACTCTTTTAAGAACAAGGGTATTGTGAAGACACAGGCCTCTTCCTCTAGTGTCAATTCTGTTGGTACAGAATTCTGCTGAAGCCGAAGAAGCTGGAGCTGAGATGATCGCGGCCGCCGTCGGGACCTGTAAGGGAAGTCTAAATCGGAGTTGGAGGTACTCCAGCAAGACCCTCTGACGCTCAAGTTAGTACTCTGCTTTAATAGAAATGGAGTGCTCGAGAGAAAATTTTAGTAGAATTTTGAGATAGAGTTTAAAACTTAGAGAAGAATGTATCTGGGAGTTCCTTTTTATAGATGGAGAGTGTAACTGATTGACAGCGATGTCTGTAACCACCTGGTAGTGGGCCGTTTAGAGCCACGTGGAGTTTGTTACGAAGAGTAGTGGCGTCAGGGGCCGTTCAGGGCCACGTGAAGTTTGTTACGGAGAGTGGAGTGGTATTCGTTGTCGCAACTTGTCAGAGAGTGGTGGAGCCCAGAGAGTGGAGTGGTGTCCGTTGTCGCGACTTGCCACAGGGTGGTGGAGCCATGTGGAATCCGTTGCAGAGAGTGGAGTAGGGTAGTTGCCATTGTCGTGACTTGCCAGAGAGTTCGGATCTGTCGGCTGGAGCTCGGCTAGGATGTCTGATGGAGCAGAATGGCTCTCTATCCGGTCGATCTAAGAGAAGCTTGAATATTTTTGAGGTTGCTGACGAGTCTACTATTGTCGGATGCCTCAGGCACTGATGCTACAGGCGGGAGTCATCTGCTGTAGAAGCTCGGATGGAGGCTTTTTGTTGGTGAAGTCTGATAGGAGTCTGATTGCTAGAGAAGTCCGTCTGGGATTTGCCTGATGTAGAAGCTCGTCTGAAGATTATCCGTCGGAGAAGTCCGATTTCATGAAGAATCTGGCATTGGGGAGGCTCGTCCGCTAGAGGAGTCTGGGGATCCTGTGGAAGTCTGGATGGCATTGTGAAAGTCCGGCTGATGCTATTGAAAGCTGATGGCTGGGGAGGTTCGGCAGACACTGGAGGTGATCGACCGTTGTAGAAATCCAGCTGTTGGAGCCGTCTGTTCTAGAAGCTCATCCAAAATCTATTCGCTATGGAAGTTCGGACGGAGTCCGATTCTTGTAGAAGACTGAAAGGAGGCCGCTTATTGTAGAGCTCGGTCGAAGATCGGTTGTCGTGGAAGCTCGGAGTAATGACCTGGCTGGTGGAGCCTATCCTGTTGTAGAAGCTCGTCTGGGATCCGGAGTAGATATCTGAAGTAGACCGCCTACAGTAGGAGTTTGGAGTAGACTGCTTGCTGTAGAAGTTCGACTCTCACAGGAGCTCGGATGGAATCCGAAAGGTGGTCGACCATCGTAGAAACTTGAATGGAGTCTGGTTACTGTAGAAATCGCATCATCGGAGAAGCTCGGATATTGACGAAGTTCGAAAGAAGTTTGGAATAGGGTCGTCCATGGTCGGAAGGAGTCTAGGAGGGATTCGAAGAATAGTTGATCACACTAGAAGGTCGGCTGATAGTGAAGCCCAGAGAGCCTTTGGAGCGGCCCAGTAAATGAATGGGAAAGCTCATTGTCAGAGAAGTCTGGATGGTCGAGGGAGTTCAGAAAGACGTCACACAAGGTCGGAAGCCAAAAAAGTCCTAGATGTTATGATCTAGGTGGTGTGCCCAATGCCCAGGGGACCAAGGCTAAGATCAAGGTCCATCATTCATGAGGGCTTCATGGAGGCTCTAGGGCTAGTTGGGCCCTAGGTTGAAAGGCTGTGGGCCTTTCGGATTCTTGAGGTCTAGGTTATGTGGGCCTCAAGGGACCAACTCTGTGTGGGCCAGGTCTGGGCACAGGTTATGTGAGATTAGGTCGAGCCATGGGTGTACATGGGCTTGGGCTAACCTAATCTCCCATAGAGTTGGTCAAGGGAGTTTTGGGTTTGGGTCACTTGACCCGGTGTTTATATACACATGTACTGTGTATAGGTTTGAAGAAGCCAAGAAAATAGACAACTCTTTCTCCCAAGTCTCTCTCTCTCTTCTCCCTCTCTCTCCAGCCATTCTCCACACCCTAGGAGCAAGAAACCCTAGGGTTTCTTGCCGCCAGTCCATAAAAAAAAGAGAAGAAGGGGAGGCGCTAGCCCCTTCCCCCTTGCAGCCGCCTACCAGATCTGCTCTCTCCCTCTTGTAGTCATCCAAACATCAGGTCTAGGATCTGAAATCTCTTGAGAAGAGGTTGGTACAAGTCTCTCTCAGATCTGGAGTTGATCTGAGGTCGTTTGAGATGCGGGTGAGATCTCCATCAACAGATCTATAGGAAAGGCTGCAGCAGGACAGATCTGAGAGATCTATCTCCATCTACCTTCTTCCCTATCTAGAACACCCCGATTTAAGATCTACAAATTGGAGGACCTTGGTCCAGGTCTGATCTAGTTGGGTACCAGATCTTGGAATTTTTAGAGGTCATTTCAGAGGCGTTCTTCATCTGGAACGAAAGGATGATGAAGAAGACAGCAACCAGGCTGATTTCGTCAAGGGCCTTGGATTGTATCCAGAAGTCTCCAGATCTATTCGTTGCTGGTTTCTCTGCACCAAAGGTCCATGGGAGAAGTCGGGATCGTGCTTCAACAGTTGGTATCAGAGCTACGGTGGTGAGGAAGCGGTTCCAAGTGTGAGAAGTTGAAGATCCCAAGTGCTGAAAAATTTCAGCAAGATACCATCAAGGTATATTCTACACTTCTTGATTTTATATTGTGTGTTTGGCTTGGATCTAGTCATGGGCAGCAATATGAAGGTCGAGTTCGAAAAGTTTGATGGTAAGGAGAATTTTTCCATATGAAAAATTTGGGTGGAGGATCTTCTGGTGCAAGTAGATCTGGATCAGGCTTTGGATGAGAAGCCTGAGGGAATGACAGATAGACAGTGGGCATCGTTAGAGAAAAAAGCATGCTCGGTGATCAGAGAATGTTTAGAGGATGCGGCGTTGTATTCGGTGCTAGAAGAAAAGACCCCGAAGGGTCTTTGGTCGAAGTTGCACATCATGTATATGGGGAAGAATATGTGTAACAAGCTGATGCTGAAGAAGAGGTTGTACAGTCTTCGGATGTAGGAGGGATCTGATGTGATTGGCCACATTCAGAGGTTCGACCAGTTGTGCACGAAGTTGGTGAATATCGGAGTGAAGCTGGATGAGGAGGACAAGTCTTTGTTACTTCTATGTTCACTACCAGGATCATATGATTCTTTGGTGACTACACTGCTCTATGGCAAGGAGACTCCAGAATATGAGGACATGGTCTCGGTGCTGAGGTCTAATGAGCAGAGGGAAAAGTTGACCAGAGATCGGGCTCCCCAGGAGGTTTTGGCAGTAGGAGAGAGGACAGGTAGAGGCAAAGGCAGAAGCAAGTCCAGGGGGTGGTCCAAGTCCAGGAAGGGAAAGAAAGAGGTGAAATGCTTCAAGTGCAAAGAGTTCGGGCACTTCAAGCGAGAATGTCCACTATGGAAGAGTAAGAAGGGAGAAAGAAGTAGCTCAGAATCAGTGAGTGCAGTTGCTGGATAGTAGGTGGAGGATGATCTACTTGTGGTATCAGATGGTCACAGGCATTACACAGAGGAGTGGACACTAGACTCTGCGTGCTCACATCACTACACACCACACAGGTCTTGGTTTGCGACATACACCAAGATAGATGAGGGATCAGTGACTCTAGGAGACAATCATCCTTGCAAGGTGGCTGGGATAGGGACAGTCAGGGTGAGGCTGTTTGATGGGATTGTGAGGATATTGACAAATGTAAAGCACATCCCAGAGCTGGAAAAGAATCTGGTGTCACTAGGCTACTTGGAGCGCAGTGGATACAGCTTCAGCAGTAGGGCTAGAAGTGGAGTACTGAACATCTCCAATGGTGCTATGGTAATGATGAGAGGCAGGAGGTTGGACAATAACATCTATCGCATGGAGGGATCTGTGGTGACCGAAGAGTCTGATGCAGCAGCTACAGCATAGGACCAGCAGGGAGCTTACAGGATGTGGCACTACCGCCTAGGCCACATGGGTGACAGGGGGCTGAGGGAGTTGAGCAGGAGAGGACTCATCTCTGATCTGGAGGATGGAGCTACAGGGGAGATCTGTGAGTCTTGCCAGATGGAAAAGTAGAGGAGAGTTCAGTTCAACATTAGTACAGTCTGCAGTGCAGCCCCTCTGGAGTTAGTATACACGGATGTGTGGGGACCAGCCCCAGTTTTAGCTAGGAATGGGGCCAGATACTTCATGACCCTGATTGATGATTTCTCAAGAAAACTTTGGATTTACTTCATGAGAGAGAAGTCAGAGGTCTTCACCAAGTTCAAGATCTGGAGAGCTGAGGTGGAGAAGGAGCAGGGGAGGAGCATGAAGTGTCTGAGGTCAGACAATGGCAGGGAGTACACCAGCAGAGAGTTCCAGGACTACTGTGAGGAGTGTGAGATCAGGAGACACTTCTCAGTTAAGGGGACTCCACAGCAGAATGGGGTGGCCGAGAGGATAAACAAAACACTCTTGGAAAAGGCACGATGTATGAGGCTGCAGGCAGGACTTTCAAAGGAGTTCTGGGTTGACATAGTAGACACAGTGGGTTACTTGGTCAATCGATCACCTCACATCAGGTTGGATGGCAGGCTTCCAGAGGAGGTGTGGTCTGGGAGGATAGTTGAGCTGGGCCATCTATGGGTATTTGGGTGCATGGCCTATGTGCACATTGGAGCTGGTGAGCGGAGCAAGCTAGATGCCAGATCACGCAATATGGTATTTCTAGACTATCCACGAGGAGTCAAGGGATACAGGCTGTGGGATCCCTTGGAAAAGAAAGTCATCATTAGTCGGGATGTGACTTTTGATGAGGAGTCAGTCCTACGGAGGGAGCAGGCATGGAGGAGCAGCAGGAACAGGAGGAGGTCCAGCAGGGCACTGCTGGACAACTTACCTCTTTGATTTTTTCTCTAGCAGGTACTACGGGAGGACATGACATTCAAGTGGAGCACCTACCTAAGGTGTCTCCACAGGTGGAGAGGACTCGGACGGATGATCGAGGTGGAGAGGTCCAACAGGAGCGAGCTGGACCGAGGACTGATATCGGTGTTGCCCTACACAAGCCCAAGAGGACCATCAGGCAACCGGACCAATATGGCTTCAAGGAGATGCTGTCATATGCCCTAGTGACAGCGAATGGAGATCCATATGAGTGGTGGGTCCAGGCGATATCCGAGGAGATGCAGTCTCTCCACCAGAACCAGACATGGCGATTGGTGCAGTTGCCACAGGGGAAGAGTCCCATTGGCTGCAAATGGGTCTACAGTCGAAAGGACAGAGTGGAGCTGGTTGAGGCCTTGGGACACCAAGGTGGAGATTGTTATGATCCAAGTGGTGTGCCCAAGGCCCAGGGGACCAAGGCTAAGGCCAAGGTCCATCATTCATGAGGGCTTCATGGAGGCTCTAGGGCTAGTTGGGCCCTAGGTTGAAAGGTTGTGGGCCTTTCGGATTCTTGAGGTCTTGGTTATGTGGGCCTCAAGAGACCAACTCTATGTGGGCCAGGTCTGGGTCCAGGTTATGTGAGATTAGGTCGAGTCATGGGTGTACGTGGGCTTGGGTTAACCTACTCTCCCATAGAGTTGGTCAAGGAAGTTTTGGGTTTGGATCACTTGACCCAGTGTTTATATATACATGTACTGTGTATAGGTTTGAAGAAGCCAAAAAAATAGACAACTCTTTCTCACAAGTCTCTCTCTCTCTTCTCCCTCTCTCTCCAGCCATTCTCCATGCCCTAGGAGCAAGAAACCCTAGGGTTTCTTGCCGCCAGTCCATAAAAGGAAAGAGAAGAAGGGGAGGCACTAGCCCCTTCCCCCTTGCAGCCGCCTACCAGATCTGCTCTCCCCCTCTTGCAGTCATTCAAACATCAGGTCCAGGACCTAGAATCTCTTGAGAAGAGGTTGGTACAAGTCTCTCTCAGATCTGGAGTTGATCTGAGGTCGTTTGAGGTGCGGGTGAGATCTCCATCAACAGATCTACAGGAAAGGCTGCAGCAGGACAGATCTGAGAGATCTATCTCCATCTACCTTCTTCCCTATCTAGAATATCCTGATTTGAGATTTACGAATTGGAGGACCTCGGTCCAGGTCTGATCTAGTTGGATACCAGATCTTGAAATTTTTAGAGGTGATTTCAGAGGCGTTCTTCATCTGGAACGAAAGGCTGACGAAGAAGACAGCAACCAGGCTGATTTCGTAAGGGCCTTGGATTGTGTCCAGAAGTCTCCAGATCTATTCGTTGCTGGTTCCGCTGCACCAAAGGTCCGTGGGAGGAGCCGGGATCGTGCTCCAACACTGGAAGGGTCGGTCTTTTACAAACTTCAGCTGGAGGTATTTTATACCCAACACTTATTATGAGTTATTTTTTAGAGGTGATAATTCCCACATTATTTTTGTTCATTAGGGTGAAAAAGTGTGTCAAGAACCTAATTTTGGTGATGATTCTATCTATCTTGATGTTTTGGCTGTATGTAAGAAGCTTTGCGACATTTATTCTGTTGGTTTTAAACTTTACCATGGGAATCGGAAGATATCGAGTGATGATAACTCTGTAATGCAAATGCTACATGAGTTTCAAGGCATGAGAGATATCCATGTTTACATGGAAAATGATGAGAAGGCAAGACCCTGTGCTTATATTTTGCCAAATTTGAACAAAGGTATAGAGTTTCCATATTTATATGTCTATTACCTTTTTCATCTTAAGTGATAGTTTCATCTCAAGTTTGATATTAGTATTAAATGTATTTAAACTTATTGCAGTAATTTCTCCAGCTACAAATGTTCAAAATCATTATGATTTAAAGGAAGCAACACGAAGCAACTGCAGCAAATGCACAAGTGGCACCATCTGGTAAATAAATAGCATGAAATATTTACTAGAAATGTTTGAATTGTGGAGTTCATGCTTTAAAGGAAAGAGCCTATAGCATCTTATTGTTCAATTATAATAATAAATAGATATTGTGCATTTGTTGGCTGAGAAATATAGGAAATAGAAAATAAACCAAATAGATATTAGATAGATAGTAGCAAGCTTTGATTGAAGCACTTTGATAAAACTTTAGCTTGAAATGACAAAGGGATACCTTTCTCTATTGACTATTAGCTATAAGTTTGGTTTCGTAGCATTTAGATATATATGGAGTAACTAAACAATGCACAGATGACTGGTTAATTTTGCTTTTCCTCTACTACAGGCACTAATAAAAATACAAGAGGCCCGTCTCGAGTTTTTGCTACAGCTAAGGCAATAAAAGAAAGTAAGATAGGAAAATTGCCGGTATCAATTCCTTTATCTGAGTGGGCTACTATTGGTGTCAATGCCAAAATATTTGCCTCTGAAATAGGGGTAATCACCAGATTGAATACTAATTTTGAAGGAAAAAAATGAAAGGATGTGGGTGCTAGAACTAAAGACAAGATATGTGAGCTCACAATGGTAAAAGTTTTCCAATTAAAGACTCATTTTTATTTTATCAAATTATGAATGAAGGCTATAAATTTATAAAAATTCCATGTTAAAAATCATTATCTATCATGTGATTTTTCTTAGGATAAATTTGACATACCTAAGACTAATTTCATACGGGATGTTATCAAATCAATAGCCAAAATAGATATCGTGTTAGCCGCTCACGCTTACATATTCACTACAAACATTATAAGACTGATGAGGAGCATTTGCAAAACCCACCAAAAATTCTCTCTCCTGTTAATTAGGAGCATCTTGTGAATTACTTCAAGACACCCGACTTTCAGGTTTGTTTTTCTGCAAACTATATATTATTAAGGAAATAGAAAAATTCTTTTTGTTAGCTAAATCTAATTTTTTTTTAATGTATTCTTATATAAGCAGCTAGTGTAAGAAACACAGCAAATAGGGAGAAGCAATGTGTTCCTCATATTGCTGGCCGCAAAAGTTTTAAGAATGTTAGGCGCGACAACATAAGATATGTACAGTGTTATATTATGATATATTATTTATATGATAATTTAATAATAAAGCTTCTTGTGCAGAGGAATCCTATCACTGGAGAAATGCCCGGTATGCATCAAATGAGGAAGAATACTCATATGAAGAGTAATGGAGAATGGGTCAA
>NC_026000.2:94557641-94566231 GCF_000442705.2 Elaeis guineensis
TGCACTTTCCCAAAAGCTTAGAAAGTTAAAAACTAAGATTCTACTATACCTTGAACCTCAAATTTGTATGTTATATATATTTTAACAACTTTTATTCTTTGAATTTGCAGAACAAGGCAAATGATTAACATTGATCTAATGCTTGAGGATGGTATAGTTTTTTGCTGGAAGTTTGTCTTCCGATCTGCCACTTGTTCTTTCTTAGTTGTTTTGTAAAGAAAACTAAGACAAACGATTACAGGGACTATTGGTGAAAGAGGACATAGTTTTTATTGGAAGTTGTCTTATTTTGTAATTAGTCATTGGAACAGGAATATTTTGGCTTTGTTTGTAAAGAAAAGCATGACCAATGAGCTCCATACTTATTTCGGATTCTTGCTAATTGAAATATATGTAAATGCAAAATATTTATTAAAGAATATATTCTATTCATTATGTCTACAAGTTTGCATGCATGTGTGTCTGTATATATATGCACACTCTTAATTTGCATCAATTTTTTTGTTGCAAACCTTATATTTGAATTTTAATTCTAAAATATTATAACTTAAATATTATTTTTAGCATCATAAAATTTTGTTGCAAAAAATTACTAACAAAAAACATTGTTGCAAATTATAGCAAATTTTGTTGCAAATGATGCATTTAAATTTAAATTTTTGAAATAATATAATTAAAATACTATATTTAGCATTAAAAAATATTGTTGCAAAAGCTTACCAACAAAAAAATTTATTGCAAATTATGAAAAAAAAATGTTGCAAAAAATTAAGAAGATCACGATATTTGAATTTTGTTGGGTTGCATTTGCAACAATTTTTATTTTATTGAAACAGTTTTCTTTGTTGCAAAAATGATGAGATTTTGCAACAATTTCAAAATTTATTGCAAATACCTTTTGCAACTGAGCTTTTTGCAACAAAATTGCAACAACTAAATTTTTGTTACAAATTCTTTTTGTAACAATATTATGACATTTTGCATCAACTTTTTTTGACACAAAAACCTATTTTTCTTGTAGTGTCTTTATGTGCTAAAAGTAGAACTCATATATAAAACATGAAAAATCATCTGTAATCATAATTCTATATCTTTTTCTCTATAGGCTTATAGTCCTAGTAGGTATAAATAAGTCCATGTAAATCAATTCTAAGGGCATAGATGTTAAAACTATATTTTCAAATTGAAAAGATCTTCTAATTTGTTTTTTATTTTGCCATATATCATAAATCCAAATATTTTCAAAGTTTAGTTTTGGCAAACTTTTAAGTAAATCTTTTGCAATTAATTTCGAAATAGTATTCATGCTAGCATGTCCTAATCTACGATGCTACAACTAATTAAATTCTTTAATTTTGACGTCCATTACCATAAGGTATTACTTCATAATAATCTCATCAAGATCAACTATGTAAATGTTACTATGTCTATGTTCAATGAATTTTGCACCTTCCTCAAAAGGACTAGAAATAATACAAGTAGAAGATTCAAAAATAACTTTAAATCCTTTATCATACAAATGATTTATACTAAGCAAATTATATTTCAAACCATCAACTAATAAAATATTATTAATAAATATAGAGAGAGTAATATATATTTTATCAATTTTAATAATTTTCTCTTTTCCATCATTGTCAAAGGTTACTGCTCTTCCTTTTCTTTCAAGAGTGATAAATTGATTTTTATCATCCATTATATATCTTGAACAGTCACTATCTAAAGAATAATGCTTTACAAGCCAATCGCATGGGTGATGTGATAAAATTTTTTGTGATTATCTTCTTACTTATTTGCATGATATTGGTTATTTTATTTATGAGGTATTATATTTTATCATTTGCTGCATCATATTTTATGATTATGATAAATCTCATAGATTAGGACAATGATTTAAGAGCCATGATGAGATTATGCCAGTGAGATCTAAAATCTTGATAGCCTCAATCTAAAATATTTTCAGTCATTGAATCATCGAGTCAGAGATCGATGATGCTGGTAAGACTGGTACATCCTATGTATACTCGATGGAAAGGGTGATTGATCTCATAATTACTTGTATGGTGACACTAATATAAGGATGTAGGTGCTCATTAGAAAATGAGTTTATTGAACTAATCCACAGAAGAATATCTGATGGAGTCTTATAGCATGTCGACAGATGGTTCTCCAGTGAGAGTGGTACAAGTGATCTTTGACCTGAGATCACTATGGTACCTTGTGTATATAGATCTTTACTTTGATTTATTTCCTAGCATGCCATTTGAGATGTGTGTGGGATATTTTGAATTTAGTAAAGTATTCACGAAGGTTGTAAGTGGTCAATATGGAATCGATCATTCTTTGAAGGAGGAGAGAACATCCTATGTGATCTCATAGGATGATGACTCTGAAAGTTCTGGCCAGAGCAAGAATGAATAATAGAAAAGATCTCTACTGATTCATCAATCGAGTTATCATCAGATCGAGATACATATAGATAGGTATTCGAGCTTGATATTTTTCCATACCCATGATCTATCTGGGATGTTGTGTGATCGAAAGATTGAATTATATAGAATAATTTTAGTATTTTTATCAAATTTTATATCTTTTGGATAGTCGTGACACATTGCTAGATATCAATCTTGACTTGTGGACTTACAAGAATTAAAAGAGTTTAATTCAATAATTAATTAGAAAGTATTCTGATTAATTAATGCTTTTGGGCTGACCTAATTGGATTAGGTCATGAGTCTGAGTCCACTACTAGCTAGATATAGAATCCAATGGGTCACACACAATAAAAATTTGATTTTGATCTAATCTATTTAGATTTATTATAAATCTTATGGGTTAATTAAATTACTAGCTCATGAATTAACGCAAGTTCCTAATTTGATTTGGTGCAAAGGTGTCTGTGCAAACCCCAAGCTTGATGCCTTGACTTAATAGGATTAGGTTCAATCTTTGGTTTCCTGGTTTGGCTAACCAATCCACTTGAAAGTGTTTCATCTAGAATCACCCTCCTCTACACCACCACATGTAAGAATTAAAAGCCACACCCCATTTATTTTAGGCATTAAGAAGGAGGAGTCCTTCTGAATTACTCCTCTTAAATTCCTTCCTTATTTTCATGCATTCTTTTGTTTCTCGCGCTATGAGATGGCACCTTGGGATATGTGGATGAAGAAGAGAAGGAAGAGTCCTTCTCTATGAAGGAACTCACATGCCAAAAACTATTGGGATGCCTATTTTTTGTGCGATGAGAGTGGAAGAGTCCATCTCATATAAAACTCTTAACAAACCTTCCTTCTCTTCATTTATTCCATGCTAATTTCTAAAGATGGTGGCATCAGATGATGCCTTTGTAGGTGTGCACAGAGGAGAGTCTTTCTGCTAGTTAAATGCCTAACAAACTCCCTTTATTAGGAATTAAATCATCAGAGAAAACCAAGTGATGCCAATAGTTGGCATCCCTTGGAGGTGCCCTTTTATACCTTATAAAAGGGATGCCTATTATGTGATAAAAAAGAGAATTTTCTCAAGTTGTTAGGCATGAGAATGAGGAAGAAAAGATAAAAAAAATTCAAAGAAAAAGATAAGAAAAGGAGAAAAAAAATAGAAGGGAAGGTAAGAGAGAAATGGAAAGCAAAGGGTTGCTTGTCCTAGGGTTTGGATTTACCAAGTGTTGGAGTTCTAAACCTTTTTTTGCATGGTGAGTTCTTGTAAGGATTGATTTCTAGTGTGGTCTTAGTAGAGGATTCGAAGGTATACTAGCAGTGGTGCAATCCATTCTTGAGAAGGACGATCGACAGTGGACTTATGAAGATGGCTGCTGCACAACGTCAAATTAGGAAGGATCCTGATCTGTCTCATGTGGATCACCATTGGAGGGATTCTACTTTAAAGCCTTGTGAAGATTATTCTATTATCAGATCTTCATCTTCATATTTGGTATATGACTTCTAATCTCTCGTTAATATGCATGCTAGAATTGTTTGATTGTAATCATCAAGGAGTTCCTAGGGGTTTGTGTTTTAGTAGTCATATTTTAATTGTTAAAACTTATTTTTCATAGTTGAATATATGTAAAAATTTTTAAAAAATATATTCTACTACATCATCAAAATCCAACAGTGGTATCAGAGCACTCTTAATTGATTCAATTAAACTTCATGTTATCCAATTCAATTAATGTCAAAATCAAATTTTTGAATGATGTTTAATTGATATTTTTGATGCATCCTAGATAAATGATATCAGTCCATGATCAAACTTGGGTTTAAGATTTCATGGTCTTTAGACTTGTGAGATAAGTTTAGATTAGATCCTATGATCTGATTTTCTATAGAATTGTATATATTATGCATGCGATGCACGGAGCCTTGGAATGATACATTGGATGTACATTGCCAAGACTTAGGGTTCTTACATATAATGCATTCACTCAAGATCCAAGGGCCGACCACCATAAAATTGGGCATTCATCATTATGGATCTTCCATTATGATTATTATCCTATGTATGTGTGGAGCCAAAAAAATTTGATCATGAAAAAAATGCTTCAAGACATGGATTAGGATATTTTTTTGATGTATTTAATTTAACTATAATTTATTGATCTAATATGATTAGAATTTATAATTATAGATTAAATCAAATTCATAGTTCTAATTTGATTAGAAATTATGTTTAATTAAGATTGATCAAATTGTCATTGACCTAATTTGATTAGGGCTTGAGTCATGGTTGATCGAATCTTTGCTAACCTAATTGGATTAAGGTCAATCTAAGAATTGATCAACTCAACTCAAAAGGATAACAAATGATTGACTTAAAATTGGGTCAAAAGTTGAATCTGAATCAAAAACCCTAGATGGATCCTATGTCCATATTTTTAAAAATCTCCATTAACATATTCATGAAAGATATCACAATAAGAATAACATGAGAAGCTTATTATCATGTTTTATAATTATTATAAAATACATGATGAGTGGTTATGGACTATGGTATATCTATGTGATGGATGTATGCATAAATGCTTCTATGTTGGCTGATTATATAGATGTATCTGCAATAGTTGCAATAAGGGTTGGGTGCCCTTGATGTATTGTATTTTTAATTGTACCTTTCTTTTATATGTTACCAACTGTTGATTGGGACTCTTATATATTGATATAAAATTATAAAAAAAATATTTAAAAATAGATAGAAATTATTTCTTTCTATTTTTAAATAAAGATAAAGCTTTCAAGAAAATCTTCATGGAGATGAAAACTGAACTATCAGGTGCTTGGAGAGCAGAGGCACATTTAGATTGACCATGAGATGGTTCAATCTATGATGCACCTAGGATTTGACCCATATACCATCCTGTGGCTTGGATGAATTCTATTCAAAAGTCCATAACTATTTGATTTTCTTTATATGCTTTTACATGCTGGTAGATAGAATTAAATATAATTGTATGTGATACATTTGTATATGTTTTGGATGTGCATGAGATCTTAGTTCAATATTTAAATTATATTAAATTATAATGGTGAAGTGTTAAGAACACTACCTATGCCTTCCTTCATGTCAAATGAGTTTTATGTCAAGAACCATAATAGGTTTGTTGTGCTATCCATAAGGCCTGCTGTGGGGACTAATATGATACTATTTTGGTGCATAATGAAGCTAATGATATTTAGCTCATACTAAGTTAATAGAGTATGTCAAAAACTGTAGTGAGTTTGTTGTACTATCCACAAGGCTTACTATAGAGATTGATATGATGTTGACTTAGTGATGCTTATGGTATTTTTGATAGTGCTGCCTTGTTGTGCTATCCACAAGGATAGTATTATTCAGATATGATCACATAGGATTGAAGGGTATGACTTAACTAAAATATTATAGTTTGTTGTGCTATCTATAAGACTATAAGTATTTTACAGATAAAAGTTATGTAGAGAGTTGCATGAGATGCAATTAGTAAAGAGTTACTTATCTTTGAACTCATAGGAGCTTGTTGTGCTACTCACAAGATTTTTATGAGGAATTAGGATCTCAACTCCACTAAGAAACTGAAAAAAAAATGGATAGTTCAAAGCATATATTTTTAAAATTTTATAGCAGAATAATAAAAGATTAAATATTTTAATCTTCTAAACATGCCTTAGATCAAATCTAAACTATCATTAAGGATCTATGATATGAAAAATTTACATATAAAATCTGATATAAAATAAAAAACTACATCGATCATATTGATGCCCTAAATCTGATCTAACTTTTAGACTATATCGGTAGAGTTCAGAACTCATCACTTTTCATAGGTCGATGATTTTTACTACTGGTAAGTATGGTACAAAGCTCTTGCTAATATCAAACAGTCATACAGATCGTCCGGCCTCTACAGATTATCCACTCGAAGCTCTGATTAGATCTTCCTTCACGGGAGTGCTAGCTCGCATCGAAGGTTCTGGATGGCTGATCCAAGCTCCTTTCTTCAGAACTCCTAGACTCCTCTGGATCAAAAGATGAAGCTTTACGAAGAGATGGTGGTGTGAAAGATTGGATAAGACTCACTCTTATATTTTTCTTCTCACAAAGCCTAAAGATGAAACCCTAGAACCCACAGCTCATGCCCAAAAGGAAGAATACTTTCTCTATTTCTCATGCATGGAAGCCTAACCCACTCTCAACATTTTACATCCCCTCTCTCAGATTTTCATACCAAAAATTACTTCTAATCTCACACAAAACTGATCCCCTTTTAAGGTTGGCATCCATTGAAGATAAGGATAAGAATAAGATAGTTTCGGTTCAAATTCAAGTATTGGTTGATCCTTATCACCAATTCAAATAAAATTTGAATTAAATTTTAAGCCAAATTTATCCTTATCTTATAAACTTAGAGAGAGGTCGACCAACATTAGAATGGTGTAAAAAGTCTCATGCAAAAATACTTTATGCATGGAGAAATGTGGTGGCGTGAAGAGGAGAGTCTAACTCAATTTGGACTCTAGGTTTTCATTAAAATTCAAATCAATTTGAACTCAAATTTAAACTAACCAATTTTTAATTCAAAAGGACTCAGATGAAGATATGAAAAAGGCTTCTAAGCATGAGAAAAAAATCATATAAAATATTTTTTATGTGAAGAATAAAAGGGTGCAGATAAAGGAGGTTCAAGGGATTCGAATTCGAATTATTTTTCTCATCCAATTAGATTCTTAACCCAACCAAATTAGGTTAAACCCAATTGGATCATTCAACCTAATTTAATTAGATTATAAATAGTTTTGATCAAATCTTAATCAAATCAAAAATTAATCGAGCTCAAGTCCTGATATATCAGGAATCGAACACCCTAAGCGATTAGGTTATCTTATAACCTAATCGGGTCAAACCAAATTGAATCCAATTCAATTAGATTCAATGCAAACCTTAATATTCAATCAAATTGAATTAATTAAAAATCTAATTACTAATAAATTCTTTCATAATTCATCAATAATTAGTGAATTGATTTATTATAATTTTTGCATAGGTTAATCATCAATCGAATTGACTGTTTTATCCTAGAATAATTCTTAATCGTTGATCAGCCATATGATCAGTCAGAAACTTTTTTTGAGTGTGACCCCATAGGTTCGAACCTAAGCTAGTAGTATGGAAACAATCTTTCTTACCAATCAAAATGATCATCTAGCAATGATACCCGATGTCCGGATAGGTCGAAAGATTGCAAAGTATCATTCAAGAACCTATTGGCATATGGTTATCGTATAATTCATCCCTTTGACCCAAATACTCAAGGTGACCTAAGGTTTAATTGCCAACCTTGATATGGTCATCCATATTGTATTTCAATTTTCTAAATCCATCACATGGATTATCCCGACCAAGATTTTACTAAATTAAAATACACTGATACGTTAACTCCTATTTATTTAGAGGGATCAATTCCATCTTGACTCATACATCGACTTCACAAGTACTTAACTATGTCCAAAAATCTTTCATCACTAAATTAAAATTTTAGATAGTCTGACATCAAAGCATAGTGAATTGCTTGCAAGTCACCATGGTGATCTCAGGTTGGAGGGACACTTATACCCATATCCTTCGCGAGCTACTCTTGACAGTAGGTGCTCAGTAATTGATCACATTCAGTGAGATGTACTCCTACGTCTCATTTGCATGCCATGCTAGTGTCTCCACACTCCTTGATTAAGAGGACAACAAATATACATGGTACACAATAATCTATACTTGATATAGCTATTATCCTAATAATAGTATATCATTTGGTCATGAACTTAAGATTTAAGGACTAAACGATATATCCTCTTATATCGAATCAAATAGTCCTAAGGACTTCATCACATAACAGGAGTTCAAAATGAAATGTACACAGTGATGAAAAAATTAAATAATATTTATTAATTTAACAATTCATATACAATTACAATGATAAGCATAACCGTTAACAGGTTGACGATTGACTTTGGAACATAATTTTCAATAAAAATTTGTTGATAGATTTTCTCATTTTTCATACTTGAGAGCTATGAAATTTGCTAAAATAGTGAGAGATACAATTAGATAAAAGATC
>NC_026000.2:94566331-94595123 GCF_000442705.2 Elaeis guineensis
ATTTATTTCCTAGCATGCCACTTTGAGATGTGTGTTGGATATTTTGAATTTAGTAAAGTATTCACGAAGGTTGTAAGTGGTCAATATGGAATCGATCATTCTTTGAAGGAGGAGAGAACATCCTATGTGATCTCATAGGATGATGACTCTGAAAGTTTCTGGCCAGAGCAAGAATGAATAATAGAAAAGATCTCTACTGATTCATCAATCGAGTTATCATCAGATCGAGATACATATAGATAGGTATTCGAGCTTGATATTTTTCCATACCCATGATCTATCTGGGATGTTGTGTGATCGAAAGATTGAATTATATAGAATAATTTTAGTATTTTTATCAAATTTTATATCTTTTGGATAGTCGTGACACATTGCTAGATATCAATCTTGACTTGTGGACTTACAAGAATTAAAAGAGTTTAATTCAATAATTAATTAGAAAGTGTTCTGATTAATTAATGCTTTTGGGCTGACCTAATTGGATTAGGTCATGAGTCTGAGTCCACTACTAGCTAGATATAGAATCCAATGGGTCACACACAATAAAAATTTGATTTTGATCTAATCTATTTAGATTTATTATAAATCTTATGGGTTAATTAAATTACTAGCTCATGAATTAACGCAAGTTCCAATTTGATTTGGTGCAAAGGTGTCTGTGCAAACCCCAAGCTTGATGCCTTGACTTAATAGGATTAGGTTCAATCTTTGGTTTCCTGGTTTGGCTAACCAATCCACTTGAAAGTGTTTCATCTAGAATCACCCTCCTCTACACCACCACATGTAAGAATTAAAAGCCACACCCCATTTATTTTAGGCATTAAGAAGGAGGAGTCCTTCTGAATTACTCCTCTTAAATTCCTTCCTTATTTTCATGCATTCTTTTGTTTCTCGCGCTATGAGATGGCACCTTGGGATATGTGGATGAAGAAGAGAAGGAAGAGTCCTTCTCTATGAAGGAACTCACATGCCAAAAACTATTGGGATGCCTATTTTTTGTGCGATGAGAGTGGAAGAGTCCATCTCATATAAAACTCTTAACAAACCTTCCTTCTCTTCATTTATTCCATGCTAATTTCTAAAGATGGTGGCATCAGATGATGCCTTTGTAGGTGTGCACAGAGGAGAGTCTTTCTGCTAGTTAAATGCCTAACAAACTCCCTTTATTAGGAATTAAATCATCAGAGAAAACCAAGTGATGCCAATAGTTGGCATCCCTTGGAGGTGCCCTTTTATACCTTATAAAAGGGATGCCTATTATGTGATAAAAAAGAGAATTTTCTCAAGTTGTTAGGCATGAGAATGAGGAAGAAAAGATAAAAAAATTCAAAGAAAAAGATAAGAAAAGGAGAGAAAAAAATAGAAGGGAAGGTAAGAGAGAAATGGAAAGCAAAGGGTTGCTTGTCCTAGGGTTTGGATTTACCAAGTGTTGGAGTTCTAAACCTTTTTTGCATGGTGAGTTCTTGTAAGGATTGATTTCTAGTGTGGTCTTAGTAGAGGATTCGAAGGTATACTAGCAGTGGTGCAATCCATTCTTGAGAAGGATGATCGACAGTGGACTTATGAAGATGGCTGCTGCACACGTCAAATTAGGAAGGATCCTGATCTGTCTCATGTGGATCACCATTGGAGGGATTCTACTTTAAAGCCTTGTGAAGATTATTCTATTATCAGATCTTCATCTTCATATTTGGTATATGACTTCTAATCTCTCGTTAATATGCATGCTAGAATTGTTTGATTGTAATCATCAAGGAGTTCCTAGGGGTTTGTGTTTCAGTAGTCATATTTTAATTGTTAAAACTTATTTTTCATAGTTGAATATATGTAAAAATTTTTTAAAAAATATATTCTACTACATCATCAAAATCCAACAGTGGTATCAGAGCTACTCTTAATTGATTCAATTAAACTTCATGTTATCCAATTCAATTAATGTCAAAATCAAATTTTTTGAATGATGTTTAATTGATATTTTTGATGCATCCTAGATAAATGATATCAGTCCATGATCAAACTTGGGTTTAAGATTTCATGGTCTTTAGACTTGTGAGATAAGTTTAGATTAGATCCTATGATCTGATTTTCTATAGAATTGTATATATTATGCATGCGATGCACGGAGCCTTGGAATGATACATTGGATGTACATTGCCAAGACTTAGGGTTCT
Organism: Elaeis guineensis; assembly: GCF_000442705.2. Classification (NCBI taxonomy): domain Eukaryota; kingdom Viridiplantae; phylum Streptophyta; class Magnoliopsida; order Arecales; family Arecaceae; genus Elaeis; species Elaeis guineensis. The sequence continues at coordinate 94,568,503 of NC_026000.2, forward strand.
TACATATAATGCATTCACTCAAGATCCAAGGGCCGACCACCATAAAATTGGGCATTCATCATTATGGATCTTCCATTATGATTATTATCCTATGTATGTGTGGAGCCAAAAAAATTTGATCATGAAAAAAATGCTTCAAGACATGGATTAGGATATTTTTTTGATGTATTTAATTTAACTATAATTTATTGATCTAATATGATTAGAATTTATAATTATAGATTAAATCAAATTCATAGTTCTAATTTGATTAGAAATTATGTTTAATTAAGATTGATCAAATTGTCATTGACCTAATTTGATTAGGGCTTGAGTCATGGTTGATCGAATCTTTGCTAACCTAATTGGATTAAGGTCAATCTAAGAATTGATCAACTCAACTCAAAAGGATAACAAATGATTGACTTAAAATTGGGTCAAAAGTTGAATCTGAATCAAAAACCCTAGATGGATCCTATGTCCATATTTTTAAAAATCTCCATTAACATATTCATGAAAGATATCACAATAAGAATAACATGAGAAGCTTATTATCATGTTTTATAATTATTATAAAATACATGATGAGTGGTTATGGACTATGGTATATCTATGTGATGGATGTATGCATAAATGCTTCTATGTTGGCTGATTATATAGATGTATCTGCAATAGTTGCAATAAGGGTTGGGTGCCCTTGATGTATTGTATTTTTAATTGTACCTTTCTTTTATATGTTACCAACTGTTGATTGGGACTCTTATATATTGATATAAAATTATAAAAAAAATATTTAAAAATAGAAAGAAATTATTTCTTTCTATTTTTAAATAAAGATAAAGCTTTCAAGAAAATCTTCATGGAGATGAAAACTGAACTATCAGGTGCTTGGAGAGCAGAGGCACATTTAGATTGACCATGAGATGGTTCAATCTATGATGCACCTAGGATTTGACCCATATACCATCCTGTGGCTTGGATGAATTCTATTCAAAAGTCCATAACTATTTGATTTTCTTTATATGCTTTTACATGCTGGTAGATAGAATTAAATATAATTGTATGTGATACATTTGTATATGTTTTGGATGTGCATGAGATCTTAGTTCAATATTTAAATTATATTAAATATAATGGTGAAGTGTTAAGAACACTACCTATGCCTTCCTTCATGTCAAATGAGTTTTATGTCAAGAACCATAATAGGTTTGTTGTGCTATCCATAAGGCCTGCTGTGGGGACTAATATGATACTATTTTGGTGCATAATGAAGCTAATGATATTTAGCTCATACTAAGTTAATAGAGTATGTCAAAAACTGTAGTGAGTTTGTTGTACTATCCACAAGGCTTACTATAGAGATTGATATGATGTTGACTTAGTGATGCTTATGGTATTTTTGATAGTGCTGCCTTGTTGTGCTATCCACAAGGATAGTATTATTCAGATATGATCACATAAGATTGAAGGGTATGACTTAACTAAAATATTATAGTTTGTTGTGCTATCTATAAGACTATAAGTATTTTACAGATAAAAGTTATGTAGAGAGTTGCATGAGATGTAATTAGTAAAGAGTTACTTATCTTTGAACTCATAGGAGCTTGTTGTACTACTCACAAGATTTTTTATGAGGAATTAGGATCTCAACTCCACTAAGAAACTGAAAAAAAAATGGATAGTTCAAAGCATATATTTTTAAAATTTTACAGCAGAATAATAAAAGATTAAATATTTTAATCTTCTAAACATGCCTTAGATCAAATCTAAACTATCATTAAGGATCTATGATATAAAAAATTTACATATAAAATCTGATATAAAATAAAAAACTACATCGATCATATTGATGCCCTAAATCTGATCTAACTTTTAGACTATATCGGTAGAGTTCAGAACTCATCACTTTTTCATAGGTCGATGATTTCTACTACTGGTAAGTATGGTACAAAGCTCTTGTTAATATCAAACAGTCATACAGATCGTCCGGCCTCTACAGATTATCCACTCGAAGCTCTGATTAGATCTTCCTTCACGGGAGTGCTAGCTCGCATCGAAGGTTCTGGATGGCTGATCCAAGCTCCTTTCTTCAGAACTCCTAGACTCCTCTGGATCAAAAGATGAAGCTTTACGAAGAGATGGTGGTGTGAAAGATTGGATAAGACTCACTCTTATATTTTTCTTCTCACAAAGCCTAAAGATGAAACCCTAGAACCCACAGCTCATGCCCAAAAGGAAGAACACTTTCTCTATTTCTCATGCATGGAAGCCTAACCCACTCTCAACATTTTACATCCCCTCTCTCAGATTTTCATACCAAAAATTACTTCTAATCTCACACAAAACTGATCCCCTTTTAAGGTTGGCGTCCATTGAAGATAAGGATAAGAATAAGATAGTTTCGGTTCAAATTCAAGTATTGGTTGATCCTTATCACCAATTCAAATAAAATTTGAATTAAATTTTAAGCCAAAATTTATCCTTATCTTATAAACTTAGAGAGAGGTCGACCAACATTAGAATGGTGTAAAAAGTCTCATGCAAAAATACTTTATGCATGGAGAAATGTGGTGGCGTGAAGAGGAGAGTCTAACTCAATTTGGACTCTAGGTTTTCATTAAAATTCAAATCAATTTGAACTCAAATTTAAACTAACCAATTTTTAATTCAAAAGGACTCAGATGAAGATATGAAAAAGGCTTCTAAGCATGAGAAAAAAATCATATAAAATATTTTTATGTGAAGAATAAAAGGGTGCAGATAAAGGAGGTTCAAGGGATTCGAATTCGAATTATTTTTCTCATCCAATTAGATTCTTAACCCAACCAAATTAGGTTAAACCCAATTGGATCATTCAACCTAATTTAATTAGATTATAAATAGTTTTGATCAAATCTTAATCAAATCAAAAATTAATCGAGCTCAAGTCCTGATATATCAGGAATCGAACACCCTAAGCGATTAGGTTATCTTATAACCTAATCGGGTCAAACAAATTGAATCCAATTCAATTAGATTCAATGCAAACCTTAATATTCAATCAAATTGAATTAATTAAAAATCTAATTACTAATAAATTCTTTCATAATTCATCAATAATTAGTGAATTGATTTATTATAATTTTTGCATAGGATTAATCATCAATCGAATTGACTGTTTATCCTAGAATAATTCTTAATCGTTGATCAGCCATATGATCAGTCAGAAACTTTTTTTGAGTGTGACCCCATAGGTTCGAACCTAAGCCAGTAGTATGGAAACAATCTTTCTTACCAATCAAAATGATCATCTAGCAATGATACCCGATGTCCGGATAGGTCGAAAGATTGCAAAGTATCATTCAAGAACCTATTGGCATATGGTTATCGTATAATTCATCCCTTTGACCCAAATACTCAAGGTGACCTAAGGTTTAATTGCCAACCTTGATATGGTCATCCATATTGTATTTCAATTTTCTAAATCCATCACATGGATTATTCCGACCAAGATTTTACTAAATTAAAATATACTGATACGTTAACTCCTATTTATTTAGAGGGATCAATTCCATCTTGACTCACACATCGACTTCACAAGTACTTAACTATGTCCAAAAATCTTTCATCACTAAATTAAAATTTTAGATAGTCTGACATCAAAGCATAGTGAATTGCTTGCAAGTCACCATGGTGATCTCAGGTTGGAGGGACACTTATACCCATATCCTTCGTGAGCTACTCTTGACAGTAGGTGCTCAGTAATTGATCACATTCAGTGAGATGTACTCCTACATCTCATTTGCATGCCATGCTAGTGTCTCCACACTCCTTGATTAAGAGGACAACAAATATACATGGTACACAATAATCTATACTTGATATAGCTATTATCCTAATAATAGTATATCATTTGGTCATGAACTTAAGATTTAAGGACTAAACGATATATCCTCTTATATCGAATCAAATAGTCCTAAGGACTTCATCACATAACAGGAGTTCAAAATGAAATGTACACAGTGATGAAAAAATTAAATAATATTTATTAATTTAACAATTCATATACAATTACAATGATAAGCATAACCGTTAACAGGTTGACGATTGACTTTGGAATATAATTTCCAATAAAAATTTGTTGATAGATTTTTCATTTTTCATACTTGAGAGCTATGAAATTTGCTAAAATAGTGAGAGATACAATTAGATAAAAGATCTCATCTGAATTATGCATGTCATCATGAGTAGTTCTTTTATATTCTTATATATTCATCTATATCTTCACTATCACTGCATGGTATATTTGATGTCTTTTAAAAATTAATCGAACTTCATAGACTAATTGAGAAACTTGAGAATAGTTCTCACTTTAGAGATAGTCTCCCATTCTCCTAATTTTGATTCGATTGGAGATGATACTATAAAGAAAAAAAATTCACATATGTGATATGGTAGAGGTGACAGTATGACTATTAAGTATATCCTTGATTAACATAATCATGGGATTAAGTCAATCAGGTCTTTATTATGGATGGTGAGTTAATCCAAGATTTGATTCTGCTAACTCTCCTGGATTCCTTCTTTAGCATCTCCCAAGAGAAGAAGGCGAAGAATGTCTTCGCCAAGGGTATTTATTTTCATTACTGTAATGATAAGCATTGGAAAAGAATTACAAGAGTTATCTTGCAAGTGTGAAGTAGTAGCAAGATGCAAAAATTGCATCTGCTAATAATTTTTATATGATACAAACTATTTTATCATTGAGCATTTCAGCTTTAGATTCTTGGGTATGAGATATCTCATATAAATCCCACTTATGCAAAGCATTTCTGGGCCTATAAAGCTAAAGAGAGGTGACTTCATACCTTTTTGTCACTGGTGGATAGTTCATCCAAACTAAAGCCGAAGGAACCTACTTATATGTGTAATCTTCTAGCAAAGTTTAGAAACTAGTAGACTATTATTATATGCCTAATTTTATCAGAAATATTATTTCAATTCCTTTGCTATTGTAGTATGATTTTGAAATTAATGTAAAGAGCAAAAGTTGGTCTCCTTCTAAAAATTTTTATGGCTATGGAAATAATGATCTCATGTTTCCATCACTTAACGATGTTGTTCTTCATATTGATGAGAACAACAAAAGAATATATGATGGTCACATATCACTGCCAACTTGGCCATTTTAGTGAATTAAAGATAAACAAGTAATACAAAGAAGAATCATTTCTATATTTTTTGAATCATATAGAACATGTAAATCTTATCTCATGGGTAAAATGATCAAGATCCCATATACTAGATATGAAAAAAGATAGGCAAGCTATTAGGCCTTGTACATATCGATGTTCGAAGGTTAATAACATCTCAGCCTATAAATGGACACCCCATATGAGATATGGTGTGTTCCTTAATATGCTTCACAAATCTTGTTATCTCATTTTGGAGGTATGCTCTAAAAATTATTGCATATGTTTTAAATTAGATACCATCAAAATCTATTATTATCACTCCATATAAAATTTAGAAAAGGAAAAAAAAAGAGATAGGTTGCCTAACTTATGTGAAAAGAGTTGATGTACATAAGCTTTATGCTAGATCAGATTAGTATAGATTTATAGGTTATCCTAAGAGTAGTATATGATACTACTTCTACCACCTTATTGAACAAAAGATATTTTGTTAGTAGGTATGTCACTTTTTAAAAAAAAAAATTATCCAAGAAGGAGACAATGGGAGGATAATTGAACTTAAGAAGTTTAAGACCTATGAATTATCCCACCATAACCTGTGGAGTGTCTACAAGTTGATCCTCGATCAGATGTGTCCATTGATGAGGTACAATCATGACACACACTTCCTCTTCGAAGGTCAATCAGAGTGTGTAATGTACCACTTAGATATAGATTTGTTATTAAGAATAACAATATGCCACACATCATTAGGAATGATGTTTCTTGACCTATTTGAAAACAGTCATGAGTAGAGACTCTGACAGATGGCTTGAATCCATGAAATTCAAAATAGACTCTCTGTACATCAACCAAGTGTGGACTTTGGTTGAGGCACCTATGGGTATGACCCAACAGATTGCTAACAAAAATGTCAACCTGGATTTTTGCTTGCTATAGCCACACACTATCTGGAGAGTTTGTCTCTAGTGGGAGGGCAAATCCATTTATGGATTAAAGCAGGCATCAAAGAGTTGGTATTTCTATTTTTGATGAGATAGTCAAAATATTTGATTTTATCAACATATGGATGAATCGTGTGTGTGTAAGAAGATAAGTGAAAGTCTCACTAACTTCTTGATTTTGTATGTGGATGACATACAACATATTGGAAAGGTTGTCTCGATGTTGTAGTTGGTCAAAAAAGACATGTTTATCACATAAGTTTTCTTTGAAAAGACTTGGGTGAAGCATCCAATATACTTGATATCTATGAAGATAGATCTAAATGGATACTAGGCTTGTCCCAGTCTAGGTACATAGATTTTATGTTAAAGGGGTTCAACATGAATGGGTGTAAAAAAATTTACTTATCCATATATTCAATGTACCAAGCCTGATGTGGTTTATGCTTTGTGCATAATCCTTGATTTCAGACAGATCTATGATAGGATCATTGAAAAATTATGAAAAATATTCTCAATATACTTGAGAAGTACTAGAGAAGCAGTGAATTGAAAAAATTTCAAACAGCAAATTGTGTTTAACTCAATTAATTACTGTTAATAAAGATTGCTAAAAAAAATTGCCTGATGAAAGGGTTTATCATTGAGTCAGATGTGGCCTCACCAGGAACCTACGTACATCCTATGGCACTTTCGCCTCATTTATGATTAAATCATAAAATGAGTTAATATAAAGAACAGCATAATGGATCAGTTCACTGAGCCTTGACACAGTAGCAGTGTTCGTCATCTTAATTGCATGGGCATCAGGTACAAGAGCAATTGGCTTTAGTACAAGTGAGAGATTGAAAGAACAGTGCCCTACAAGCCAATTATATGGGTGATGTGATGGAACTTTTTTGTGATTATCTTTCTGCTCATTTGTATGACATTAGTTATTTTATTTATGAGGTATTATATTTTATCATTTGTTGCATCATATTTTATGATTATGATAAATCTCATAAATTTGGATAATGATTTAAGGGCCATGATAAGATTATGCTAGTGAGACCTAAAATCTTGATAGCCTCAATCTAAAATATACTCAATCGTTGGATCATCGAGTCGAGAATTGATGATGTCGGTAAGACTGGTATATCTTATGTATGCTCGATGGAGAGGCTGATTGATCTTACAATCACTTATATTATGGTACTAATATAAGGATGTAAGTACTCATTAGGGAATGAGTTCACTGAACTGATTCACAGAGAGAACATCTAATGGAGTCTTACAGCATGTCGACAAATGGTTCTCCAGTGAAAGTAGTGTAAGTGATCCTTTGACCTGAGATTACCATGGTACCTTGTATTTATGGATCCTTACTTTGATTTATTCCTTATCATGCCACTTTGAGATGTATGTGAGATATTCTAGGTTCAATAAAGTGTGCATAGAGGTTGTGAATGGTCAATATGAAATTGATCACTCCTTGTAGGAGGAGAGGACATCCTATGTGATCTCATAGGATGAAGACCCTGAGAGTCTTTGATCAGAGTAGGGATAAATAGTAGAAAATTTTTTTATTGATTCATCAATCAAGTTATCATTATCAGATCGAGATATATATGAATAGGTATTTGAGCTTGATATATTTTTATGCTCATGACTTGTCTGGGATGTTGTGTGATCGAAAGATTGGATTGCACGATAACTCATCATGGAAGGATAATTTTGATATTTTTATCAAATTTTATATCTTCTGGGTAGTTATGACATATTGCTAGATGTCAATCTTGACTTGTGGACTTATAAGAATTAAAAAAATTTAATTCAAAAATTAATTAGAAAGTGTTCTGATTAATTGATGATTTTGGACTGACCTAATCGGATTAGGTCATGAGTCTGAGTCCACTGCTGGCTAGATATAGAACCCAATGGATCACATACAATAGAAATTTGATCTTGATATGATCCATTTAGATTTATTATAAATCTTATGGGTTAATTAAATTGCTAGCACATGAATTAACCCAAGTTTCCAATTTGGTTTGGTGCAAAGGTGTTTGTGCTAACCTCAAGCTTGATGCCTTGACCTAATAGGATTAGGTTCAATCTTTAGTTTTCTGGTTTGGCTAACCAATCTATTTGAAAGTGTTTCATCTAGAATCACCCTCCTCCATGCCACCACATGCAAGAATTAAAAGCCACACCCCATTTATTTTAGTCGTTAAGAAGGAGTCCTTCTTGATTACTCCTCTTAAATTCCTTCTTATTTCCATGCATTCTTTTGTTTGACACACCATGAGATGGCATCTTGGGATATGTGGATGCAGAAAAGAAGGAAGAGTCCTTCTTTGTGAAAGAACTCACACTCCAAAACATATTGGGATGCCCACTTTTTGTGCAAGGAGAATGGAAGAGTCCATCTCACATAAAACTCTTAACAAACCTTCCCTTCTCTTCATTTATTCCATGCTAATTCCTAAGGGTGGCGACATCAGATGATGCCTTGGTAGGTGTGCATAGAGGAGAGTCCTTTTGCTAGTTAAATGCCTAACAAACTCCCTTTTTTAAGAATTAAATCACTAGAGAAAACCAAGTGACACCAATTGTTGGCGTCCCATGGAGGCGCCCTTTTATACCTTATAAAAGGGATGCCTCTTATGTGATAAAAAAGAGAATTTTCTCAGGTTGTTAGGTGTGAGAATGAGGAAGAAAAGATAAAAAGAATTCAAAAAAAAGATGAGAAAAAGAGAGAAAAAAAATAGAAAGGAAGGTAAGAGAGGAATGGAAAGCAAAGGGTTGCTTGTCCTAAGGTTTGGATTTACCAAGTGTTGGAGCTCTAAACTTATTTTGTGTGGTGAGTTCTTGTAAGGATTGGTTCTTAGTGTAGTCTTAGTGGAGGATTCGAAGGCATAATAATAGTGGTGCAATCTATTCTTGAGAAGGATGATCGATAGTGGACTTATGAAGATGACTGCAGTACTACGTCAAATTAGAAAGGATCATGATCTATCCCATGTAGATCACCGTTGGAGAGCTTTTACTTTGGAGCTTTATAGAGATCATTCTATTACTAGATCTTCATCTTTATATTTGGTATATGACTTCTAATCTCTCATTAATATGCATGCTAGAATTATTTCATTGTAATCATCAAGGAGTTCCTAAGATTTGTATTTCGGTAGTCTTATTTTAATTGTTAAAACTTATTTTGAATAGTTGAATGCATGTAAAAATTTTTAAAAAATATATTTTGTTGCATCACCAAAACCTAATATTATCAAGGTACCATCTTCTTTTCAATCCATGGGTTGTAAGACACTCCTATAAAATAGTCAAACAATATATTTAGGTACCCAAGCTTTTTTTGATCATTTTGAATTAGTGACCAAGGTTCTCTATAGAATCTAAACTTTCTTACTAGATTTACCATTCAATTTTCTAAAATTATAGGAATAAGTCTTATGTCCTATTTTATCATAGCAAAAATTATTGGATTTTGGTGATGCAGTGAAATATAAATTTTAAAAATTTTTATCATGCATTCAACATTTGAAAATAAAGTTTAACATTTAAACAAGACCATCGAAACACAAAACCCTACGAACCCCTTGATGATTACAATAAAATCACAAAAGTATGTATATCAGGAGAAGATCAGAAGTCATATACCACCATAAAGATCATGAACTGATAATTTTGAAATCTCCATGAGACTCCAAAGCAAAAGCCCTCCAACGGTGATCCACACAGGATTGATCAGGGCCCTTTCCAACTCGTCATGGTGCTGCAGCTTTTTTCCTAAGTGCACTGTCGATTGTCCTTCGTAAGAACAGATTGCACCAACACTTATATGCCTTCATGACCTCTACTAATACTACTTTAGGAATCTTTTTTTAAAGTATTATATCACACAAAAATAAATCAAATATTCAACACTTGAACAACCTAATTTTAGAACAAGCATCTCATGCTTTCCTTTTTCCTTCCTCCTTTCCTTTCCATTTTCTCACCCTTTTTTTCTTACTTTTTCCCTGACTTTTCTCATTATTTTCTCTCATTTCCATGCCCATCCTTACCCAAAAATGGCACACCAAATCTGGTTGTGGAGCCCCCTTTAAATAGGAAACAAGGGGCATACCATGGGATGCCAACTCTTGGTGTCCCTTAATTATTACATGCCACAATTAAATTTTTAGCATGGAAAATGATGGGTTGGTGTGGAATATGAGGTGATTCATAAGCAGAAGGACTCTTCCTCTATTTGGAAAAAATCACAACGCCAACTCTTGGTGCATGGGAAAGGAATCAACGTGAGATATGAAGAGTCCATATCATTAAGGACTCTTCCATAAACTCAACATAGACATTAAAGGATAACCAATTTTATTGGCATTCAAACTTCTTGTATGAGAAGGACTCTTCCTTCTCTTCTGTGCCCAAAATTCCAAGGGTCATCTGGTGACACAAAGAATTAAAAATGTGTAGAGAAAATGGAAGGAAATAAGAGTCCAATGCGAAATGGACTCTCCATTTCTCATTGCCCAAAAATAAGGGATGTCCCATTTATTTTTTGCATGGAGATTCTTCTTAGAGAAGGACTCCACCATATCTTCCATGTCCCACATCCCAATGTGCCATATGATGGCGCACAAAAATAAGGAATATGTGGAACATGTAAGAAAATTAAGATACCACGTTAGGAAGGAATCTTCCTTCTTAACGCCAAAATAAATGGGGCGTGACAATTAATCCTAGCATGGCTTTTGGCATGGAGATGGCTGGTTCCACGTGGAACACTTTCATAAAACCAAATAAAACCAACTAATTAATTAGATGGTTCAAACCTAATCACATTAGGTCAAGGCAACAAGTCTAGGTTAGCATAAACACCTTTGCGCTGAACCCAATTGAAAACTTGGGTTAATTCATGTGCTAGCAATTCAATTAACCCATTGAATTTATAATAAATTTAAATTAATTGGATCAAGATCAAATCTCTATTGTATGTGATCCATTAGATTCCAAATCTAGCTAGCAGTGGATCCAAACTCTCAATGTAACTCTAATCCGATTGGATTAGGTTAGCTCAAGAGTCCCAATCAACTAGGACTCTTCCTAATTGATTTTTGAATTAAACTTTTTTAATTCTGGTGAGTTCACAAGTTAAGATTAACATCTAGTAACATGTCATGACTACCTGAAAGATTTAAAATTTGATAAAAATATCAAAATTATCCTTCCATGGTGAGTTATCGTGTAATTCAATCCTTCGATCACACAACATCTCGAAAAGGCCATAGGATGAAAATATATCAAACCCAAATACCTAACCAAATGTATCTTAATCTGATGATGATGACTCGATTGATGAACCAATAGAAACTATTTCACTGTTCATCCCTGCTCTGGCCAGAGACTTTTAGAGTCACCATCCTATGAGATCACATTGGATGTTCTCTCCTCTTACAAAGAGTGATCGATTCTTTTTTGACCACTCACAACCTTCAGGCACACTTTACCATACCCAAAATATCCCACACACATCTCAAGGTAGTGTGCTAGAGAATAAACCAAAGTAAGGATCCATGCACACAATGTACTATGGTGATCTCAGGTCAAAGGATCACATACACCACTCCCACTAAAAAATCATCTGTTGACATGCTATAAGGCTCCATCAGATGTTCTTTCTATAGGTCTGTTTAGTAAACTTATTCTCTAATAAGCACCTACATCTTTGTAATAGTGTCACCATACAAGTGGTTGTGAGATCAACCACCCTCTCTATCGAGCATACATAGGATGTACCTATCTTATCAGAGTCATCGATCTCCAACTTGATGATTCAGCAACTAAAAATATTTTAGATTGAGACTATCAAGATTTTAGATCTTACTGGCATGATCTCATCATGGCTCTAAAATCATTGTCCTAATCTATGGGGTTTATCATAATCATATAAATATTATACAGTAAATGATAAAATATAATACCTCATAAAATAAAAAAATAACTAATATCATGTAAATGAGTAGGAAGATAATAAAAAAAAATCCCATCCCATCCCCATACGATTGGCTTGTAGGGCACTATTCTTTCAATCTCTCACTTGCACTAAAGCCAGTTACCCCTATACCTGTGTCCATGCAATCAGGATGGCGATTACACTGCTGTTGTATAAGGCTTAGTGAACTGATCCTCTTATACTATTTTTAATATTAATTTATTTTATGATCATATCATGAATGAGGTGAAAATATCAAGGATGTGCATGGGTACTCGGTGAGACAACACCCAACTTAATGATGAACCCTTCATCAGGAAACTTTCCTTAGCATTCTTTACTAACAGCAATTAACAGAGTCAAACACAGTTTACTGCTTGGAACTCTTTCAATTCAGTGCTCGTCTAGTACTTCGCAAGTACTATGAGAATACTTTTCATAATTTTCATAAGATCTTTTCATGGATTAGCCCGTAATCAATGATTATGCACAAGGCATAATTCACATCAGGCTTGGTACATTGAATGTATGGGTAAGTAAATACCTTTACACCCATTCATGTTGAACCTTTCAACATTAATTTCATATACTAAGACTGGGACAAGCCATGCATCCACTTACATCTATCCCTATAGATGCCAAGTATATTGGATGCTTAACCTAAGGCTCTTCCATGAAAACTTCTGTGATAAGCAAATTATTGACCGAGTACAATATTGAGACTATCTTTCCAATATGCTGTATATCACCCACATACATAACCAAAAGGTTAGTGGGACTCCCACTGATCTTCTTGCACACACATGGTTCATGTATATTTTGATAAAGTCAAATATTTTGACTATCTCATCAAAAATAGAAGTACCTACTCCTCATAAACTGCCTGAATTCATAAAAGTATTTGTCCTCCCACTAGAAATAATTTCTCTAGATGGTGTATAGCAGTAGCAAAAGTTCGAATAGGCATCCTTGATAGCAACCTGTTGGGTCATACCCATAGATGCTTCAACCATAGTCCACACTTGGTTGATGTACAGGGAGTCGATTTCAGATGTCAAAATTTTAGGCCAACTATTAGAGTCTCTACTCATAACAATCTCCAAATGGGTCAAGTAAAACATCATTTCACAATGATGTATGGTGTACTATCATTCAGAATGACAAACCCATAGTTGAGTGGTACATTACACACTCAGATTGACCTTTCGGTGAGGAGGTGTGTATCATGGTCGTGCTTCATCACTGCACACATCAAGTTGAGGATTAACTAGTGGATACTCCATAGGTTAAGATAGGATAGTTTATAGGTCTTGAACTTCTCAAGTTCAATTATCCTCTCACTGTCTCCTTTTAATTTTTTTTTTCTAAAATGTGGCATACCTACTAACAAAACACCTTTTGTCAAATAGGATAGTAGAAATAGTATCACATACTATTCTTTTAGGATAATCTATATACCTATAAAAACCTATTCTAGCACAAACTTATGTACATCAACTCTTTTCACATAAGTTGGGCAATGTTCCTTTTGCCTTTTCCATATCTCATATGTAGTGCTCGTAACAGATTTTGATAGTATCTAATTCGAAACATCTACAGTAATTTTTAGGATATTTTCTAGAATGAGACAATAATATTTGTGAAGCATTTTAGAGAACACATCATATCACATATGAAGTATCCATCTCTAGGTCGAGATATTATTAACCTTCGAACATCCATATATTCGAGATCTAATACCTTGCTTGCCCTGAGATATGTGACCATCATATATTTATTTCTTATTCTCATCAACATGAAGAACATCATCATCGAGTGATAGAAATATAAGACTATAGCCATAAAATTTGTCAGAAGAATAGTAACTTTTACTGTTAACATTAATTTCAAATCTATGTTACAATAACATAGAGATTGAAATAATATTTTTGATAAACAATGATCTATTAGTTTCTAAATAAATAGCTTCCTATAGCCTTAGCATCAATGGACTATCCATCAGTGTCACAAGGCAAGTAGTCACCTCACCTCAGCTTTATAGGTCCTGCAAACACTTTGAATGAATGAAACCTATATAAGGTATTACATACCTAAAATTTTAAAGCTGAAACACTCAATGAATTATTAATTTGTATCACATACACACTATTAGTAGATGCAACTTTTGCATCCTGCTATTGCTTCATACTTGCAAGACAATTCTTGTAATTTATCTTATCATTGCTGTAATGATATTAGATACCAAGTGAAGATATTCTTCACTTTCTTTTCCTCAACCAATCCATGACATTCAATCAAATTTTAAAAATATCTTAAGCAGTGAATGTAAAGATGCAAATGTGTATATAAGAACATTAAAAAGGACTACTCATGATAACATACACAAGTTAGATAAAAATTTTATCTAACTGTGTCTCCCACTGTTTTAACAAATTTTATAACCCTCAAGTATGAAATCAAAGAACATTATCATGAAGTTTCTTAGTGGGTTGAGATCCTAATTTCTCATAAAAAATCTTGTGGATAGCACAACAAGCTCCTATGAGTTCAAGGATAAGTAACTCTTTACTAATTGCATCTCATGCAACTCTCAACATAACTTTTGCCTCTAAAATACTTGTAGCTTTATGGATAGCACAACAAACTATAGTATTTTAGTTAAATCATACCTTTCAATCCTATATGATCATATCAGGATAATACTATTCTTGTGGATAGTACAACAAGGCAGCACTATCAGAATATGCTATAAGCATCACTAAATCAACATCATACCAATCACCATAGCAAGCCTTATGGATAGCACAACAAACTCACTCCAGTTTTTGATATACTTTATTGACTTAGTATGAGCTAAATACCATTAGCTTCATTATGCACCAAGACATATTAAGCTAATCTCCATAGCAAATCTTAAGGATAGCACAACAAGCCTACTATAGTTCTTGACATAATAGTGATTTAGCTTGAAGGAAGGCATAGGTAGTGTTCTTAATGTTAGATGTGTGCCCTAGATGCCAGATCGGCTGACACATTCCTGTATAAATCTAAGGACAAAATTATAATTTTGACTATAAATGAATAAAAGGATTATTCTTCTATCACATTCTGTACATTGTGTCTGTGATACATCCTTTGAGTTAGTGGAAATGTTAATTCATATTTTCAAGAGTTGAAAATTTAAGACATGAATTTACATAACTAACTCATAAACTGCTCCTGACCATAAGATCATCACGAGGATGGTGATCGATCCGAAAGGTTAGTGTATGATCAGTTTTTTAGGGTAGATGAATCTTGAGTCTACGATGTGGAGACACCAGAATGAGAGTACAGGTATTCATTGAGAATGAGAGTACTGAGCGTGACCACCTCGAGTAGTCATAAAGAAATCTACCTTCTCGTCGATGACTAGCTCGATGTTGCAGTTGTGTGTCTAGTTCTTTGATCTGAGGTGCATCGTCGGTTCACCTTGAGTGTGTTATAGTTTGACTACACCATAACTCAGTCTCCTAGCCATCCGAAACCCTGAGGTGTATGTTGGCTGTAGCATATTCATTGTAGGAACCAGATCGCATCAAGATGGGATCTATCAACCTCGATAGATGAGAGGAGTAGTCCTATGGTGATCGAAAGATCGAGTCCTTAAGCTCATGGCAATGGCAGAGTGAAATAATGGAAAAGAGTTTTTCATTGGGATTTCACATCGGACTCGAATCGATCGATTGATTCATATGACTGATGTTGGGTTTGATGAGTTCACCTTAACCCTAATTCAGTCGGGACTCATGATAGAGGAACTCAATCACACAGACAGCTACACCGAGAGGTTCATCTTCAGTTCTGATGGGTTGCCACCATATACTGCTAGGTGTCACTGGTGGATTTTGGAAGCAATTAGAATGATTTTGATGATCAATCATTCTAATTGTCTGAATCAGAAGAGTTCTGATCCATCGAAAGGAGTTTCAATGATGTCGATGATGAGATCATGACATGTCTCATTACCATACAGAATTGAACCTAACTGGATCACACAAATAAGGGTTAGGGTCTGGATGTCATCAATTGGCTAGCCCAATTGATTTGGATAAGATCCAATTAGGTTCAAGGAAATCGTGCTAGCACTCGATTGAGCCTAACTTTCTCCTCGTATAATCTTTTCTATCTCTACTGAGCCAAATATGATCTGACTCATCCAGAGAATCTTGAAAAGATTTCTTTTAGTTTAAATGAAGCTTGTCCAGCTTAGAAAAGACTTATCTTAATTCATGAGATGAATTTAAGACAACACCTGCTAATTTCTAGCACCTACCAATTTTATTTTAGGACATCTGTCAAAAGTTGACATATGGGTCTTAAACTGAAGAGGACTTATTGGAGGATTTTTGTGGAGTATCCACATACCTAAACCTAATCAAATTGGGTGCCATAATCAGATTATGGCATGAGCCCAATTGGATTTAAGTGGGCGCCCCAAATGGATAAGAACCAAAGAGTCCTGATAAACTTGGACTCTTTGGTGCCACCTTATTTGAGCCAATCCATTGTTGGTGCCAACATAGGAGAGAGCATGGATATTTTTATCTAATGTGATTAGATGACATCACTCTACCAATCAGAATTTTTTCAAAATTTATTGAAATTTTTTGATTGGTCGAATGATGTGGCACTACGCAGCATATAGGGTCTATATAAACCCTGCTGCACCTAGGGTTTCGGGGTAGAACTTGTTTTGTGCAAAAAACCTATTGGCTGCCACCCCCTCCCCTCTTCTCTATATCCTCCCTACTCTCCTTTTTCCCCTCTTCACATCCAAGAAGTTGGACATTCATCTAGCATAGGTGCAAGGCGTGATGATGCCTGGAACAGAAGGCTGCAGGACATCTTCGATAGGCTGCTGCTCCAACTTCAGAAAGAGTTCTGAAGTACTTTCAAATCAGATATTGATCTAATTTTTGGATCATAGAATCATGAAGAGAAGATATTCTAGATTCTACCTGAGTGGATATTGGTAGAGGCCAGGCACTTGCGTGGCTACATCAGAACCTCAGGCAGTGCTGCGATCATCTACAAGGTAATTAGATTACCCTTGAGGTATGTCTATGTTTCTTATACTTTTAGATTTAATTTTGAAATTAAAATATTAGATAATAAAATTAGATCTAATATATATTAGATCTAAAATATCATAGGATAAAAAATTTAAAATTTATTCCATCCCAGATTTGATGAAATCTGGAAAATCCTACATAGGAAAAAGACAGTTTTTCCTTCAAGTAGTATCAGAGCCAGGTTGTTGGCCCTATTTCAGATCTAATTTAGATCTAATTTTAATTTTAATTTATCTGATATTAAATAATTTCAGATATCACATCAGATATTATAGGATCTAAAATTAAAATATTTAAAATTAAATCTAAGATGATCTAACATGCATGAGATGCATGACTAGACTAGGATTAGTTGAATCCATGAATAGTCTTAAGTTTTATATTTTAATGAGATTAAAATATAAATAAAATATAATTTATTTTTTATTTTTTTGATGTTATAAGTATTATAATCAGATCATAAAATAGAAAATAAAATTTTAATTTTTACATAAAATTAATCTGTTACATGCCTAGACTAGTTGTAGAACTGATCTAGTAACTTGTCTAGAATAGATTTAATTTTGAATAGTTCAATTTAAATCTTATTTTTTAGATATTACATGTGATGTATCAGATCTGAAAGTATATTAATTAGATTAATTTTTGATACATGAGATATATGCAAAGCATGTATTAGTTAGATCTTAAATTGTATATGTGATATGTTAATTTAGATCTAACTAGTTTTGTAGTTAAATTTATATTTTGGATTAAAGTGTTCCTAATGGCCATCCAGTCATAAGAACAAAGTAGGGTTTAAAGGCCCTCTCCTCCCATTCAATGGGGCGTTCATATGACGTGTAGGGGTGCCGCGCGTTCAACCTTAATCAGAAATCAAAACTTACTTTTCTACAAAATCCTAGATCTTGAAACCCTAGGATTTATTATACATGCTTTGTTTATGAACCCAAACTTAATTAATGTATTAAGTTTATAAAATTATATTAGGTCTAAAATTAAAAATTTTAGATCTAAGATATTTTCATAAGATTGGGTTCGGGCTTGGGTAGCTCAATTAGGTCTAGCGGTTGATCAAACCGAATCAAGAGTTGGTTAGGTGGGATCATGAAAGTTAATAATTGACCAGCCTAATAGGATTAAGTCTGGATCAAGGTCGAATCATATTTAGATGTGACTCGATCATGTTAAGATCTAATTTGGCTCAGAGATTAGAGTCTGGATTGTAGGCTAACCCAATTAGTTCTGGTTCGACAATTTGGTGTCTAAGATAAGTTCGGCAGATGCGATCGATTGGTTTTTAATTGGGAGCTACTCGACTCGAATGCGTTCTTGTCGAGTTAATGGCATATCCCTTCCATCGGTCTCACTTACCTGGCCATATGTGTCGATCCAGTTCTGATTTGAGGTGGCTAACAATTCGAGCTAACCCATGCCACTAGGTTAGTCATAATTGTTATGACTATATCAAGTAAAGTTTAAAGAGACCTAAATCAAATCTCCTTAAGAAAATATTAAGTCTAGATCTTCCACCATTATGGATGTGCGGGCCCTTCCCGGGGTTGATTATTTTCGACTGGTTACAGTGGCTCAGTTCCACTGGGAAGACGTAACCATGTCCATTAGGCATTGGATGCTACAGATTAGAGGATGGGTTGGGCTCAATATTTCGGATACGGTGAGGGACCCAATAAAGAATCTAGTTCGTGCAAATGGTGGATTTGGCTTAACTAAGGATTGGAGCAATATCCCAGATACGGTGAGCTTCATGAATTAGAGACCAAGTTTTGGGTGCACCATGATTAGAGAATCATTGGATAAGAGTTGTCCACTCATCGATTGACCCATCACCAATAACTGTTAGGTGAGGTGATGAGCCAGTCGGTAAGACCGCACCACTCACTAGAAATCACTAATTATGGAGATTTTCACATCTACCAAGGGAGTGTAGGGATTTGAAAAAATAGTGGGAGCCTAATTTGTTTAAAAATGAAAATCCTAAACAAATTGGTTGAGTCTGATTACAAAAATCTAACTAGAAACTTTCGACTCTCTACAGGAAACATGTCTGCCTCAAACCCCCTGACCAAAATTCTAGACACTCATAGACTGACTGGATCAAATTTTAAAGACTGGTTGAGGAACTACAAAATTATTCTGAATTCTAAAAAATTGACTCATGTCTTGGACCAGGACCCACCTGCCATGCCAGCACATCCGACTGCTGAACAGAGAGCGTCTCTGAAAAAGTGGACAGACGATGATAACAAAGCCAGGTACTATATGTTAGGTGCAATGTCTGATGACTTGCAGCACCAACATGAAAATATTTTGATTACCCACCAAATGTTGGCTCACCTACAAGAGTTGTTTGGTGAACAGAGTCGCGCAGCCAAGTATCAAGTCTGTCAAAGATTTTTTAAGGCCAAGATGCGTGATGGGCAGTCAGTCCAAGATCACTGTTTGACAATGATCAAGGATCTTAAGGAGCTTGAGAAGCTCGGTATCATCTTAGACAAGGATTTTCATATTGATGTGATCCTTCAGTCATTGTCCGATGCATATGGTCAGTTTATTATGAACTTTCATATGCATAAGATGCAATGTACCTTGGCCGAGTTAATGAATATGCTGGTTACAGCTGAGCTTTCAATGAAAGGTTCAAAAGGCTCAGTTCTTACTGTAGAGTGGACTTCTTCCAAGAGAAAGTCTTTTGGAAAGAAAAAGAAGTCTGTGAAGAAGCAGAAGGTGGATTGCAAGAACAAAAAGACAAGACCGAAGAAAAAGGCTTCTGAAAAGGGAAAGTGTTTCCACTGTTAGTCAGAAGGCCATTGAAAGCGAAACTGTCCTCAGTACCTGGCCACCCTGAAGAACAAGAAGGATGGTTCTTCTGGAGGTATGCTCATTATCGAATCTAACCTTACAGTTTCTTTTGCATTTAGTTGGGTACTTGACTCTGGTTCTAGTGCTCATTTGTGCACTTCTATGTAGGGTCTTGAGGAGAGCAGGAGGCTGAGGGATGGAGAGATGATCCTATGCATCGAAAATAGAGCAAGAGTTGCTGTCATAGCCGTGGGAACCTACCCTCTGTGATTACCATTAGGATTAAATTTAGTTTTAAGAGACTGTTATTATGTGCCTGCAGCAAGCAGAAATTTGATTTCTATTTCATGTTTAGCACAAGAAGGCTATGTGATTTGCTTTCATAAGGACCATTGTAATATTTTTTATGAAAATAATAAAGTTGCAAATGGTTTTGTTATTAATGGTCTCTATCAGTTACATGTTGATGTATCTATTTTTAATATTGAGCAAAATGTGAATGCCATAGGAATTAAAAGGCCTAGAGATAGTCTAAATGATAAGTATCTGTGGCACCTAAGGCTAGGTCATATAGCGGAAGACAGGGTTAACAAATTGGAGAAATCTGAGCTACTGAGTCCGTTGACTTTCGAGTCATATCCAGTTTGTGAATCATGCCTTCAAGGCAAAATGACCAAGCTCCCTTTTGTGGGACATGGGGAAAGGGCCACAGACCTACTTGCCCTAGTACATACGGATGTGTGCGGCCCATTTGATGTGCCGGCTAGAGGCAACTTTGTCTACTTCATTACCTTTACCGATGATATATCTAGGTACGGATATATGTTTCTAATGAAACACAAGTCTGAAGCCTTTGAAAAGTTCAAAGAATTCAAACATGAGGTAGAAAAACAAACAGGAAAGCCCATTAAGATTTTTCGATCAGATCGAGGAGGTGAATACCTTAGTCGGGAATTCCTAGACTAAATTAAGGATAATGGCATAGTCTCACAATGGACTCCACCTGGAATGCCTCAACTCAACGGGGTTTCAGAATGGAGGAATCGGACCCTATTAGATATGGTCCATTCCATGATGAGCTTCACGGACCTCCCTGATTTTCTTTGAGGACATTGTCTCATGACAACAATTTATGTATTGAATAGGGTTCCCTCTAAAACCGTTCCTACCACACCGTATGAGATATGGCATGGTAAGAAGCCAAGTCTGAATCATCTTAGAATTTGGGGTTGTCCGACTCATGTCAAGAGACAGCAGACGTACAAGTTAGAGTTCAGATCTTTTAGAGCTCGATTCATAGGATATCCTAAAGAGTCATTAGGATACTATTTTTATATTTCAGAAGACCATAATGTGATTGTGAGTCGAAATGCTATTTTTTTTGAAAAACAGTTTATTCAAGATGGTGGCATCGGAAGAATAATTAAGCTCAAGGAGAATGTCTCCCAAGAGCAATGAGCTAAAGAACCTGAGGAACCCAATCAATTAGAAACAGTTCTAACACAACCTCTTCCACCTCGTAGATCGACTAGGGTTTTTCATCCTCCTGAAAGGTACCTAGGTACCATACAAGAGGATGTAGAGAAAATATTTTTCACAGAAAATGGAGTTCATGGTGATGATCCCAAGACCTATGATGATGCGATATCAGATATCGATTTTGAGAAATGGTTAGAGGTAATGAGATCAGAAATTGACTCGATGCACTCAAACTAAGTCTGGACTTTAGTAGATCCACCTAAAGGTATTGTACCTATTGGGTGTAAATGGATCTTCAAGAGAAAGATAGGTGCAGATGGGAATATGGAGACATTCAAGGCTAGGCTCGTAGCGAAAGGTTATAGTCAGCATGAAGGCATTGACTATCAGGATACCTTCTCGCCCGTAGCCATGCTAAAATCCATCCGCACACTGCTTGCTATTGCAGCCTATTTCGATTATGAAATATGGCAGATGGACGTGAAAACGACGTTCTTAAATAGACATCTTGAGGAAGATATCTATATGGAAGAGCCACTTGGATTCACATCCAGTGATGATGATCACAAGGTCTGCAAGCTGCAAAGGTCCATTTATGAACTTAAGCAAGCATCTCAGAGTTGGAATACTCATTTCAATGATGTGATCAAAATATTTGATTTCCTCAAGAACGAGGAGGAACCATGTGTGTTCAAAAAGGTCAGTGGGAGCACAGTTGTCTTTCTCATATTGTACGTGGATGACATCCTCCTAATTGGAAATGACATTCCATGTTGACCTTAGTCAAAATATGGTTGTCTAAGGAGTTCTCTATGAAAGATCTAGGAGAGGCATCCTTTATACTGGGTATTAAGGTCTATAGAGATAGACCAAATAGGATGCTGGGACTTTCACAGAAGATGTACATAGAGGAGGTGCTAAAGAGATTTAGCATAGAAAACTCCAAAAGAGGTTTATTACCTTTTTGACATGGCATTCATCTCTCCAAGAAGATGTGCCCTAGCACACCTGAGGAGATTGAACGCATGAGCAAGATCCCTTATGCTTCGGCAATAGGGAGCCTCATGTATGCCATGCTATGTACACGACCTGATATAGCCCATGCTGTGAGTGTCACAAGCAGATATCAGTCGAATCCAGGCGAAGAGCACTGGACTTCTGTGAAATGTATCCTTAAGTACTTGAGAAGGACTAAGGATATGTTTCTAGTCTTTGAGAATGGAGAACTCCAGATCAGGGATATGCAAACTCAGACTTTATGTCTGATATAGATGATCGAAAGTCGACATCTGGGAGTCTGTTCATTTGTAATAGTGGTGCAGTTAGCTGGAAGAGTTTCAAGCAAACGGTGATTGTAGATTCCACCATGGAGGCAGAGTACATTGCTGCATCAGAAGCTACGAAGGAGGCATTCTGGTATAAGAAGTTTGCTGCAGAGCTTGGAGTGATGTCATCGGATGCCATCCCTCTTTACTGCGACAATAATGGTGCCATAGCCCTAGCTAAGGAGCCAAGGTCTCATCAGAAGTCCAAGCACATCGAGCGGCGATTCCATCTCATCCGTGATTATCTCGAAAAGGGTTATGTCGAGGTCAAGAGAGTCGACTCCACAGACAATGTGGCAGACCCGCTGACTAAGCCATTGGGCCAACAGAAGATCGAAGCCCACCTTGAGAAGATGGGACTTAGATATGTAGCCAATTGGCATTAGGTCAAGTGGGAGTTTGTTAGATGTGTACCCTAGATGCCAGATCTGCTGACACATTCCTGTACAAATCTAAGGGCAAAATTATAATTTTGACTATAAATGAATAAAAAGATTATTCTTCTATCACATTGTGTATATTATGTCTGTGATACATCCTTTGAGTTAGTGGGAATGTTAATTCATATTTTCAAGAGTTAAAAATTTAAGGCATGAATTTTCATAACTAACTCATAAACTGCTTCTGACCATAGGATGATCACGAGGATGGTGATCGATCTGGAAGGTTGGTGTACGATCACTTTCTTAGGGTAGATGAGTCTTGAGTCTACGGTGTGGAGACATCGGAGCGAGGGTATAGGTATTTTTGAGAATGAGAGTACTGAGCGTGACCACCTCGAGCAGTCATAAGGAAATCTACCTTCTCGTCGATGACTAGCTCGATGCTACAGTTGTGTGTCTAGTTCTTTGATCTGAGGTGCATCGTCGGTTCACCTTGAGTGTGTTATAGTTTGACTATACCATAACTCGGTCTCCTAGCCATCCAGAACCCTGAGGTGTATGTTGGCTGTAGCATATTCATTGTAGGAACCAGATCGCATCAAAATGGGATCTATCAACCTCGGTAGATGAGAGGAGTAGTCCTATAGTGATCGAAAGATCGAGTCCTTAAGCCCATGGCCATGGCAAAGTGAAATAATAGAAAAGAGTTTTTCATTGGGGTTTCACATCGAACTTGGATCGATCGATTGATTCATATGACTGATGTTGAGTTTGACGAGTTTACCTTAACCCTAATTCAGTCGGACTCATGATAGAGGAACTCAATCACACAGATAGCTGTATCGAAAGGTTCATCTTCAGTTCTGATGGGTTGCCACCATATACTACTAGGTGTCACTGGTGGATTTTGGGAGCAATTAGAATGATTTTGATGATCGATCATTCTAATTGTCTGAATCAGAAGAGTTCTGATCCATCGAAAGGAGTTTCGATGATGTCGATGATGAGATCATGACATGTCTCTTTACCATACAGAATTGAACCTAACTGGGTCACACAAACAAGGGTTAGGGTCTGGATGTCATCAATTGGCTAGCCCAATTGATTTGGATAAGATCCAATTAGGTTCAAGAAAATCGTGCTAGCACTCGATTGAGCCTAACTTTCTCCTCGTGTAATCTTTTCTGTCTCTACTGAGCCAAATATGATCTGACTCATCCAGAGAATCTTGAGAAGGTTTCTCTCAGTTTAAATAAAGCTTGTCCATCTCAGAAAAGGCTTGTCTTAATTCATGAGATGAATTTAAGACAACACCTGCTAATTTCTAGCACCTGCCAATTTCATTTTAGGACATCTGTCAAAAGTTGACATATAGGTCTTAAACTGAAGAGGACTTATTGGAGGATTTTTGTGGAGTATCCACATACCTGAACTTAATCAAATTGGATGCCATAATCAGATTATGGCATGAGCCCAATTGGATTTAAGTAGGTGCCCCAAATGGATAAGAACCAAAGAGTCCTAATAAACTTGGACTCTTTGGCGCCACCTTATTTGAGCCTATCCATTGTTGGTGCCAACATAAGAGAGAGTATGGAGATTCTTATTTGATGTGATCAGATGATATCACTCCACCAATCAAATTTTTTTCAGAATTTATTGGAATTTTTTGATTGGTCGAATGATGTGGCACTACGCAGCATACAGGGTCTATATAAACCCTGCTGCACCTAAGGTTTCGGGGCTGAACTTGTTTTATGCAAAAAACCCATTGGCTGCCACCCCCTCCCCTCTTCTCCATATCTTCTCTGCTCTCCTTTCTCCCCTCTTCATGTCCAAGAAGTTGGACGTTCATCTGGCATAGGTGCAAGGCATGGTGACTCCTGGAACAGAAGGCTGCAGGACATCTTCGATAGGCTGCTGCTCCAACTTCAGAAGGAGTTCTGAAGTACTTTCAAATCAGATATTGATTTGATTTTTGGAGCATAGAATTATGAGGAGAAGATGTTCTAGATCCTACCTGAGTGGATACTGGTAGATGCCAGGCACTTGCATGGCTACATCAGAACCTCAGGCAGTGCTGCGATCATCTACAGGGTAATTAGATTACCATTGAGGTATGTCTATGTTTCTCATACTTTTAGATTTAATTTTGAAATTAAAATATCAGATAATAAAATTAGATCTAATAGATATTAGATCTAAAATAGCATAGAATAAAAAATTTAAAATTTATTCCGCCCCAGATTTGATGAAATCTGGAAGATCCTACATAGGAAAAAGGCGGTTTTTCCTTCACTTAACACTTAACCATTAAGACTTAATATAATTTAAATGAGGAACTTAGGTCTCATGCACATCCTAAACTTTTAATCATGCATCATATGTAATTTAAATTCTAATTTTTTAGCTACCAGCATATATAAGCATATTAAGAAAAACAAAAGTTATGGACTTTAAAAAAATCATCTGAGCCACAAGATGATCTAAGTGTCAAACTCTAGGTGCATTAAAGATTGAACTATCTTATGGTTAATCTTAATGCACCTCTGCTCTCCAAAAGCCTGGTAGTCCAGTCTTCATCATCATGAAGACTACCATGAATGCTTGATCTTTATTTGAAAATAAAATGAAATAATTTCAATATGTTCTCCAATAATTTTTTTCTATAATTTTATATCATTATGTAAAAATCTCAATCAATAGTTGGGAATATAGAAAGGAGAGGTTCAGCTGATAGTATAATGCATCAGGGATACCCCGCCCTTATTGCAACTTTTGCAAATGCATTAATATAATCATCTAGCAAGGAAGCATTCATACATATATCCATCACATGGATGTACCATAGTCCATAACAAATCAACATAATATTTTATAATAATTATAAAATATTATAACAAATAACTCATATTATTTCAATTACGATATTATTCAAACACATGTGAATTAAGATATTTTATGGGCATAGGACCCATCTAGGATTTTTTGATTCAGATTCAATACTTGACCCAAAATTTAATATTAGGTCAATCATTTACCATCTATTTGAGTTAAGTTGATCAATTCTTATATTAACCCTAATCCAATTAGCTTAGCATAGACTCGGTCAACCATGACTCAAATTCTAATCAAACTAGGTAAATGACAATATGATTAACCAAAATTAAACATAGCTTCTAATCAAATTAGAATAATGATTTTGATTTAATCTATATGTAGGAACCAGATCTAGGGTTTCAGGGTTAGATCTTGAAACATTTTCAAGATCATACAGCGAAAGATTAAAATAAATCAAAATTTATTTTCTAAAATCAGAGAATCCCTAGATCTAAGATCCTATTACATGATTATTACATAGCATTAAATCAAAAATTAAAATATATATATATAGCATGAACTACA